>NC_057804.1:155654594-155938320 GCF_018294505.1 Triticum aestivum
GGAGTCCGGGAAGTGGACACGGTGTTGGAGTTATGCTTGCGCAGGATGTTCCTTTAGCTTCTCGCTCGTGCTTCGCCTTCTCTTCTCGCTCTCTTTTGCGTATAAGTTAGCCACCACATATGCTAGTCGCTTGCTGCAGCTCCACACATATTGGCCTTATCCATTCCTATGAGCTTAAATAGTCTTGATCGCGTGGGTGTGAGATTGCTGAGTCCCTGTGGCTCACAGATACTACAACTCCAGATGCAGGTCCAGGTGATTCTCCTCCAGTTGACGAGTACGAGCTCAGGTGGGAGTTCGACGAGGACTCTCAGCGATACTACGTGTCCTTTCCAGATGATCAGTAGTGGTGCCTAGTTGGGGTTATCGATTCAGGACCTTGTCGCATGTTGGGGGTCTTTTCTATTTTGGCACCGTAGTCGGGCCATGAGTGATTTGTTTGATGGATGTTATTTATGTACTCTGATGTGACGTGGCGAGTGTAAGCCAACTATGTTATCTCCCCCTTTTATTATATATTACATGGGATGTTGTAATGATTGCCTGACTTGCGACATTGCTTTCAATGCGGTTATGCCTCTAAGTCGTGCCTCGACACGTGGGAGCTATAGCCGCATCGAGGGCGTTACAGCAGCAGCCAGGGGAGACCCTGCAGAAGTTCACCCAGCGCTTCAACAGTGCTCGTCTTAAGATCCCCAAGGTGTCTGAGGAGGCCATCATCTCAGCCTTCTCCGACGGTGTGCGTGACGTCAACATGAAGGAGGAGCTCGCGATCCATGAAGACTTGTGCACCTCCCTGGAGCTGTTCAACCTGGCGACCAAGTGCGCAAGGGCTGAGGAAGGGCGTCTGTCCCTCCTTGAGCTGCCAGCTGCTGACCCAGAAGAGAAGAAGCCCAAGACCAAGGACATGAAGCACAAGGGGGCTGCCGTGCTTGCAGCAGAGCCCGACACCAAACGAGGCAGGGATCAGCCTGAGTCATCCAAGGGCAGCTGGTACTGCATGTACTACGACCTCCACACCCACAACACCAGCGAATGCCAAGAGCTCAGAGCCGTGCTAGACGTGCGTGCCGGCCGGCGCCCCGAGCGCAGCGATAGGGGCTATGGCCGAGGAGGAGGAAGAGGTGGAGGACGATGGGAAGACCGTGGCCCTCGCCAAGGGTGGCGTGACCGACCTCGCGAGGACCACTGGCAGGACCAGCCTCGTGAGGGAGGTTGGAGGGACCCACCTCGTGAGGGGGGTTGGAGAGATCAGCCTCGCGAGGATTGCCCACAAGGCAATGCGGGCCTCCCTCCTCTGCCACCACAGCCAAGGAGGAATGAAGACCATCACCAGGACGAAGGGGCTGGGGGCTTCCAGGAGCCGCGCACAATCGCTTGCATCTTGGGCGGCGCACAAGCCCCGGCCTCTCAGCGCATCTTCAAGAAGTTTGCCCATGAAGTAAATGCAATCCTCCCCAAGCTTGAGGCCACACGCCCTCTCAGGTGGTCATCATGCGCTATCACGTTCAGCTCAGCGGATCAGCTCAAGTGCGCGGCCACAGCAGGAGTCCTCCCGATGCTTTGTTCCCCAATCATCAGCAACGTGCAAGTCACCAGGACCCTCATCGATGGCGGAGCAGGGCTCAATGTCCTATCCGTCGAAACGTTCAACAATCTCCAAGTGCCATACAATCAGTTGCAGCCAACCAAGCCCTTCTCAGGAGTCACCGATGGTTCCACGGTTCCGATAGGGCAGGTCCGCCTTCCTGTCACCTTCGGGAACCGCAACAACTACCACACGGAGCTCATCGACTTCGACGTCGCTCACATCCGCCTGCCGTACAATGCCATCCTCGGATACCCTGCCCTTGCCAAGTTCATGGCCATGACCCATCACGGCTACAATGTCCTCAAGATGCCAGGAAGCGGCGGAGTCATCACTGTGCCTTGTGAAGAGAGAGACGATGTGTGTTCCCTGGAACGTGCATTCCAAGCCGCATCAATTGAAGACCCATATCATAGGAACAGGAGGCCTCCCGAGGCTGCTCCTAAGAAGAAGAAGACATCGCCTGGCCCGACCCCTCGGGAGGCTGGCCCCTCAGGGTCAGCGCCCGTTCAGGGAGCACCTCCATCTGTCGCATAGGGAGGCACACCCGACGCCCTCCTCGAGCAAGGCTCGAGGGCTTTCTCCTGGAGGGCCATCGACTTTGCTAAGTTTACGAGGGAGGTGCTCGGGCACCACTTGGAGGCGTGCTTCAACGCACGTTTCCCTCAGGAAGAAGCAAGGCAAGGAGGGCCAAACCCTCAGGAATTCATCAGCGAGATCATTCAGGAGTTGCAGGAGTCAAGCGTCATGAGTGGCAGCCACCGCTTGCCCGCCGTAGCTCCCCATCCAGGCGAGGATGGTGGGCTGCGCATTCGCATCGACATACCAGGACTCGACCGAGTCGCCTCTCAGGAGCGCCTCTGGCCCTCACGCATGGGGCACTGTGAAGGCCCACCTCACAGCTATGTTCGCATGCCTCATGGCCTGCCGAACGCGGCTGCGGTGCATCAGTGCCTCATGTGGAGCATCTTGGAGGCTCAGGCGATCAGGCATTCCACAGTCCTGGCGGAGATGGAGATGGTTCGCGAGGAGCCGCCAGCGCCTCCGGAGCCTCCTTAGGCCCCTGGGCCTAGGGGCTCGTGAAGATCGTCTCCCACAGTGCACGCCGTCCGCTACTTCAGCATCCCTCCATCTTCAACATCATCTGGTGACATCGTTCGAGCTTCATCTTCAGCTGGGAGCGCCCCCCAGGGCTGCATTATTCCCAGGCCGCGTGGGTCCGTCCCTGCGGCATGTATCACCTTTAGTTCATGTTTTCAGCTTACTTTATCGGGGGCGCCCCTCGGGCTGCATTATCCCCAAGCCACCCGGGCCAGACTCGGTGGCATGTATCCCTCTCGCGTTTATTCAGGTCGTGCATTTGACCCATTGTGATCGTTGTTTGGTGCTTGGCACCCTTCTGTCTTCATGTCGGCTGCTTGCATGTTAAAGGGGGGGTACGTGAGCATCACGACTCATGGGCTCTTACTGGCTCTCCAGCCCTCACCCTCTGGCCTTGTCCACGGCATCGCGACCTGGCATACCAGCGACGGCTGAGCCCGCTCAAGGGCCGGGACCTGAGGACGTAGAGCACCGACATCTAACCAAACCTGCAGGGACATATCACAAGTAAAGGCCTAGAACCAGTCGCAACCCGCCTTGAGCTAGGGCCCTGTGAGTCCCGCGCTGGCTCACGGGTGCCCAGATACACCTCGCCAGGCCCTACCATAACATCCATGTGTTAGGGCGGGGCTGTATATGCCCCAGGGACTCCTCCCGGAGGGGAGCCCCCTCCCACGCACCAGTGGAAGCACCATGCTCCGCTCTGGCTGACGACACTGCCAAGGAGCGGCTTTCCCCGTACACATATGGAAGCGCTATGCTCCACGCTGGTGATAAACAACTGAGGGTGGCCCCCGGCTGCATCAACCTCAGGGAGCCCAGAGCTTAGTGTCCGGCCTCATCATAACGCCTCCCCTTGGGAGTGCCGCGCGAGGGGGCTGGGCACGGGGGCTGCGCCCGGGTCATGCCCAGGTGCACGCCACCTAGCCAGGCCCCTCGGGCCTGGTTCGTTGCACGCCTCTCCCTGAGCGGAGCCAAGGTACGAAGGCCGTTTGAACGTCAAGGGGGACTCCTGAGCATCGCGACTCAGGAGCCTAACTGGTCACGTAGCCCCTCACCCCTTAGTTCCGAAAGGCTAACGGCGGTTGAGGTATGCGTGGAGCCTGGCTCTGCCAATGTAGAACGGTAATCTCACCCATACATTTCACCTCCCTACTTGTTGTTCGTGTGTCAAGGGGGACTCCTGAGCATCGTGACTCAGGAGCCTAACTTGTCACGTAGCCCCTCACTCCTTGGTCCCGTCCTGGTTTCCGGTCGGGGCTAACGGCGGCTGAGGAATGCGCGGGGCCGGGCTCTGCCGACGTAGAACACAAGCAAGTAGGAAGGAAAAGCGCAAATCTCAAGAAATTTAAAAGCAAATATTACAGTCCATAGAGTACTTTGGCAACGCCACACACAAGTTTAAACGCCTCCATGAGGCAGAATGCATGTTGCAGGAATTGAAGGCAGGACGGGAGCCGCGAAGGAGTCACTTTTTGGCGATGCCATCGCTGGTGATGGAGCTGCGCTGGGCGACTTCGCCTCGTGGAGCCTCAAGACAGGCAGCGCCTCGCTTTGGCTTGGTGCTGAAGGCCCGTAACTTCGCCAGCAGAGCCTCCGCGTGACCCTTCATGGCCTCAGCGGCGACGGCGGTAAGCTCGCCGCTCACAGGCTCCAGCAGGCTGTCGAGGTCAATGCTGGGGTCGCAGAGGTAGACGTGGGTGAAGACGCGCGTCAGCGCCGCAGAAGAAAGGGCGCGCGCCTCAGCCTCAGCTGTGGGGCCAAGGCCGAGGGTGACATCTTCGAGGGCACGAACCAGGAAGGGAAGCAGCTTGGTGGGGCCCTCCTCTGCGGTGGCCAGCGGGCTTTCTAGGCCGCTGTCATAGAGCGTCTTCAGCAGAGTGCGAGCCTTCACCTCCATCTTTGCGAAGGCCACGCGGTCCTCGGCCAGGACCCGCGCCTTGCCGTCCAGCTTGATCTCCTGCTCCCCCAACGCCTGCTCCAGCACATCCAGGCGGCCTTGACGTTCGCCCAGCTCGGCATCCCGGTCCTTGGCGGCAGCCTCACGAGCCTTCAGGTCTTCCTCCTTCTCCTGGCGGACACGGGCCTCCTCGACATGCTGGTCGCGCAGGCCTTGAAGTTCGCTCTCCAACACCTTGCAGCGGCCCTGGACATCCGCAACCTCACCTAAGGCAGCGTCGCGAGCGACCTTCGCCTCGAGGATGGCCTGCTTCTGCTCGTCGGAGGCTGTCATGGCCTGGGCCAGCGCTGCTCGGACTGAAGCATCGGAGCGGACCCAGCCAGAGACCAACTCCAGGCGCCCGGCCACCAAGCGAGGGTCGGCGCAAGAAGATCCTTCCGCAGCCGGTCCAGCTCAGCAGCCGCACGATCCAGAACAGTAGGAGGAGCCGGAGCGACAGCGGTTGGCGGAGTAGGAGGCGAAGACGGCAGCGTAACCACAACGCCATGAGTCAGGACCTTCTGCGCCCCGATGACTGCGGCAGTGGCGTCAGGCACAGACGCCTCGGGAGTCGCTTGGGCCATGGGGGCTGAGCTCGCTCTAGCTAGCCCCACCAGGCCTCGCGAGGATGACCGGGCAGGAGAGGCCCGCGTCTTGTCGCCCCCTTCTCCCGCGGATGGGGGTGCTGCCTCGGACGAAACCTCAGGAGCCCCCTTCAGCTTCTTCGCCGCAGGCACCAGCCTAGCCAAGGAGCATGGATGTCAAGCCCCAACGAGCACTTACTCATTGCCGCCAGCGGGCTCAAGCAACCTCCGGCCGAACTTGAAGCCCGAGAGCCGCATGCTGGGATCAACCTCAAGAGGCTCGGGAGCAGGAGGCGCGTCAGGAGATCGCCCAGGAGCCGGAACAGACCCACCGGGATCCAGCCCCGTCCTGTCCTACTTCGGGATCAGGGGAGAGCTCTCTCCACCCTGCTCATCACCGTCATCGTCGTCATCCGGCATGAGGCGAAGAGTGCGGGACCTACCCCGAGGAAGGGCGTTCTCGACTCCCCGTCGGTCGCCTCCGAATCGGGCTCCTAGTCCTCCTCATCATCTTCTTCCTCCTCTCCGCTGGAGTCGCTGGAGGACAAATTCACTGTCGCCAGGGCCGCCGGGGCCTCAGGAACCTCCGCGGGCACAGGCCCGCCCTTGTCGAAGGCAGACATGGAGTTCACCACCTGCTCCCAGTCATCCCGAAGGAACAAGGGCACGGGTGCATTCTCCAACCTCGCCACGTTTCCCCCAACCAAGGATTGGAGGACCACGGCCAGTTCCTCGTCGGCCAGGGCTTCGGGGTTCGAGCGGAAGGCTGCATCTGCCCTCCCAAACCTCCATAGTGGGAGCGGGTATTCCCAGAGCGGGGCCACCCTGTGCTCCAGGAACTCCCTCAGGAGCGACGCCCCGGTCAGTTTCGTTGTCGCCATGTTGTCCGGCCATAGGTCCGCGTCTATCTTCTCCAGCACCGGCCTCGCGCGGGGATCGATGAGCTCCGCGTGGGACGAATCGTCAACAGACTTGGGCTGCCCCGTGGGCAGAATCACCCGGGCGTGGGTGCGCCCGACATCCACCATGACCCACTTGCTCCTGAAGCCCTCAATTCTCTTCCCGGGCTTTGAGATGGCACTAGAGCTGCCGTGCGTGATAAAGCTCGCGCACACAGTGATGGAGCCGCGGGAGGTCCAGAGGTAGAAGTCATGGCGCAGCAAGGTCACCAAAGGCCTCACCCCGACATGAGCCTCGCAGTAGTAGGCGAAGATCGCTAGGAGAAGAACGGAGTTGGGATGGAGATGCAAGGTTTGCAGCTTGTCATGGTTAAGAACGGAAAGGAAGAACTCGGAGAAATGGGGCACCAGACCGGCAGCGATGGCGCTCAAGAAGATCGGGTAGAAGGTGCTCCCTCTGCTCTCAGGAAGGGCGGTGCCGGCCTTGAGCACGGCCGTCCCGTTGTGGCCTTGCGTCGCCATCATCTGGCGCATCTGAGCAAGACTCTTCTCCGACAGATTCGGAGGATCCAAGGCAGGCGAGTACCACGATGCGGCCGGGGTCTGGCGAGGTGCCATGCCTTGCTAGAGTGCAGAGTTGGAGAGCATCTGGAGATTTTGGAGGCAAGAAGGGCAGGAGCAGAAAAGGAGATCTGTGCGGTGAAGGAGAAGGCAAAGAAGGTAAGCCTGGACAGGTACTGCTCCCTTATCAGCTTGTGCAGTTGCCGAGGCGTCGTGGGGGAGCCAGGGCGCCTGTAAGTGCATCTAGTGCCATGCCTAGTTGGTTTTGGAGTATTGACGACAAAGTTGGTTGAGGGACTAATGCGTTTGTGAGAATTGCAGGATAACGCAGGTAGTGTCCCTCATTGATTCGGTTTACCTACCGGAGATGACCCCTAAAAATGTATGAAGACATTGAAGACAATGGTGGTATGAGAAGATATTCATATTGAAGACTATGACATGAGAAGACATTGCGTGAAGACTATGAAGCGCGAAGACTGTGTGGATTCGTTGCTTCCTTTTCTTCTTTGTTGAGTCATAGGAACCACCATACTGTTAAGTGGGGTCCAAGTGAACTAAGTCAGAGTGACTGAAGTGATGCTCAACTCAAATCCTATGTCTTCGAGCGAAGACAATGAGAGCAAACCTTATCCAGAGCTGGATGAGTTAGCTTTGCTTGTAGCCCAAGTAAAGTTACCGCGTGTGTTTGAAATCTGACCGTTGGAACACGTGTCAGTTCCTTAGTGACCCAGGGTCATTTTGGACAAATTAGGTCGGGTTGCCTAGTGGATATAAATAGCCCAACCCCTACACCATAAATTGGTGGCTGCTCAGAGTTAGTATACGGCTTTTGTCGTTTGAGAGCAACCCACCTCGAAGCATTTGAGAGAGAGAAATCCTTGCGAGGACAAAGCCCAAACACCCAGAGCCAAAGAGTGTTAGGCATCACTGAAGTCTTTTTGTCTGTGTGACCTGAAGACTTATTACACTTGAGGACTATGTATCCTCCAGCCGGTTAGGCGTCGCATTCTGAGCATCCAAGAGTCATTGTGGATTGCCGGGTGAACGAAGTCTGTGAAGGTTTGGAAGTCTACCTTGAAGACTTACCAGAGTGATTGGGAGAGGACTATGTGTCCTTAGCTCAAGGGGAATAAGGTGAAGACACGGTCTTCTGAGTTGAATCTCAGCCTCACTAACCAGACGTACAGTTGTCACAGCAACTGGAACTGGTCCAACAAATCCTGTGTCTTCAACAAGTGACTGGTTCTATCTCTTCCCTCCCTTACCTTGAGTTTGCCTTCGTGAAGTCGTTGCTTATCTGTCTTATCTGATTGACTTCATTGCTTGACTACTATTGTTGATTGGCTTCATACTATCTTCCATCCTGATCCTACTACCTAGCTGCTATTAGTCTTCGTACGTTAACGCTATTGCATACTTGACTATGGCTTGCTTGTTGTAGTTTATCTTCCGCTGCATATCAATTAGGTTATTTCTATTGTTTGTCTTCGAAACTTCCATGTTTTGAAGACTTTGATAAAAATTGCCTATTCACCCCCTCTAGTCGATAACTAGCACTTTCAATTGGTATCAGAGCAAGGTACTCCCTTGTTCTGTGTGATTCGGTTTAACCACCTGGAATTTAGCTATGTCGACTGCAGGGATAATCAAAGTCTCCGCTGCTTGCCCCGTGTTCGATGGAATAGAATATCCCTACTGGAAGAATAAGATGCGCATTCATCTTGAAGCCATTGATGTTGACCTCTGGTATGTCGTCAAGAATGGCATTCCCAAAACTGGTGAAGGTGTCACCCCAACTGATGTCAAGAAGTTCATTCAACTGGACTCGACTGTAAAGAACATCATCTGTGGTCATCTGACCAAAGGACAGTATGGTCGTGTGAGTGCTCTGGAAACGTCAAATCTAGTTTGGGACTGGCTGTCCAAGGTCAATGAAGGCGTCTCTACACAGAGAGACCAGAGGATCAGTGTTCTTCGCAATCTCTTCAATCGCTTCAAGAGAAACGACAATGAAAATATCCAGCTCACGTTTGATCGCCTCACCGACATCACAAATGAGCTTCAGGCTCTCGGCGCCACTGAGATCACCAAGCATGAAATTGTCAAGACACTGCTGAGATCACTTGACACCACCTTTGACACCCTTGCCCTCATGATACAAGAACGTCCTGACTTCAAGACACTCGATCCGTCTGATATACTTGAGAGGCTCAACACACATGAGTTCCAGCTTTATGAGAAAAGAGATATCTATGGCCCCAACTATGGCCGAACTCGTGCTTTGAAGGCAAAAGTTGTTTCCTCATCTGAAGAACAAGAATCTGACTGCAGTTCTGACGATCCTGAAGACATTGGAAGGGAGCTTGCTATGCTTGTGAATAAGTTCCAGAAATTCACCAAGAAGAAGGGCTTTAGAAAGTCTTAACGATCCAGTTCAAGAAATGATGAAGCTTCCGCTCAAGACAACGAGAAGAAGAAGAAGAAGAGCAAGGAATATGACTCCGATGACAAGAAGAAGAAGAAATCTTCGAAGTCTTCTTCCAAGTTCTCATTAAGGTCTTCATCTCACAAGAAGAGCTCATCAGGCAAGGCTCGTGCTTTTGTTGGCAAGGAAATGGATTCAGAGGAGGAGTCTGCTTCTGAGGAGGGAGAGGTGGAATCTGAAGCTGAGTACAACTCTGGCGTTGCAAGTCTGGCTCTGGCCACAGCCTACGTCGCAAAGTCCATCTTCAACACTGAAGACAATGACTCCCACACCAACGCTGATGATGACAAGGACGATCCTTCTCCCACCTACTGCTTCATGGCACGTGGTGCCAAGGTAAAATCACGCGATGCTTACTTTCAAACATCAAGTGAAGATGACTCTGATTGTGAATCTAAACCCAGCTACAAAACACTTGCTAAAATTGCTACTGAATAACAAAGAGCTATGGAACATACTCAAAAACTATTAGACAAAAGCGATGACCCGTTGGACGCGAAAATGACATGTTCACAGTCCTTAGTTGATGACATAAAAAATCTTCATGCTAAGTACCAAGAACTTGAAGGTCGTCATGAATCGCTCTCAACTACTTATGAAAGACTCTCCTATGATTATCTTCAAAGGAAACAAGAGCTTGAGAAATTGAGAGCGTCTCATGAAGATCTTCAAAAGGTGAATGAGTCACTTCGCGCTCAACAGATCAGTTCCGCTGAGGATGGATTTGAACCACCATGTCTAAAATGCATTGAGCGTGATAACGCTACATCTATTGTTGAATGTTCCACTGCTGCTACTGTTTCATTGTCTTCACCTACTGAAGTGGTTACTAACCCCTCTGTGGAGGATACCACTGCTGTTGCTGATGAAAATGCTATGTTGAAGACATTGCTTGAAACAGGGATGTACAAAAGTTTGAAGGGACATGGACATCAGACTCTCTGCGATGTCCTCAAAAAGCAGATTCTGAACCGAAACCCTAGGAAAGAGGGTGTTGGGTTCGAGAGGAATATGAATGCCGATGGTTCCTACTAGAAGCCTGAGCAGTATCCCAAAACCACATGGGTTGCTGCAAAGGAACCTTCAGTGGATCCATCCACTTTATCTGGATTTACCTGTGCTAATCCTATTATCATTGATGAATCCTTTGATGCAAACTATAAACTGTTCAAAAATTAGAATGGTGAAGTGTTTGCCAGGTATATTGGTACTAATTGCAGGAATGGACCGCCAATGAAGAAGATCTGGGTTCCCAAAAGCTGTCTTGAGAATCTTCCTATGAATGTTTTCATGACACCACGAGGGAAGAAGACAAACCCCAGATCAAGGGCGTCACATGGTCCAATGGCTTCATACGGAAACAGGACTCACCTGAGTCACCCTAACGCCAATGTTTTACAGGGAAATCACACTCAAACTTATGAATATGAGCATGTGTCTTCAAACCGCTATGTTCACAATACTAAGAACTTTTCTGCTTATTCACATGAGTATCATTCATCTCCTGCAAGGCTATTTGCTAGGGCTCCAAAGCCGAAATTCTCAGATGCTGCACTTATACTCATTGCTTCTAAGCCACCCCTAAAGATGTGGGTGGTGAAGAAGAATTAACTCTCTTTTGCAGAACATGGTCTCCAGCCAGCAATCAAAGGCGTCCGGTATTATTGCTGGGGACCTAGAACACAAAGGGACGCATGATAAAATGACTTACTATGTATTCCACATATGAATCACTTACCTATCATATTGTGCTGTGATAATCCACATGTGCATCAAATGCTTATGCTTCACAACATACCTTGTGAAGCCTATCCTCCTAACTGCACTGTAGGGCATGTCACCAAAAGCTTCAGAATGGATTATTGACAGCGGATGCACTAATCATATGACTGGTGATCAATGTCTTCTCATGGACTCAACCTTACGTCCATCCGACAAGAGTCAAATCACATTTGCTGACACTGGTAAAGGCAAGGTATTGGGTCTAGGTAGAGTTGCAATCTCAAAGGATCAACACATGGATAAAGTGATGCTTGTTGAATCCCTTGGATGCAACTTAATGTCTGTCTCAATGCTTTGTGACTTAAACATGATTGTGATATTCGGAAAATATCGTTGCCTTGTACTAATGGAATATGACAAGTCTCTAGTCTTTGAAGGGTATAGGAAAGGTGATATATACATGCTAGATTTCTCAGCAGGTCCACACCTTGCCATTTGTCTTCTTGCAAAAGCTTCAGAATGTTGGCTCTGGCATCGAAGGCTAGGGCACGCTGGCATGAGGAACTTGCACACTCTTGTCAAGAAGAAGCATGTCATAGGCATCGAAGGTGTCAAGTTCAAGAAAGATCATTTGTGTGGTGCTTGCGAAGCTGGGAAGATGACAAGGGCCAAGCATCCCTCGAAGACAATCATGACAACATCTCAACCCTTCGAGCTACTACACATGGACTTATTTGGACCTACTCACTACTCCACCCTCAAAACAACGGCGTGTCTCTATGGCTTCGTCACTGTTGATGACTACTCAAGATATACATGGGTGCACATAATTCTCCACAAGACTGAAGTACAAGATGTCTTCAGACGATTCGCCAATCGAGCAATGAACAATTATGGCGTCAAGATCAAGCATATCAGAAGTGATAACGGCACTGAATTCAAGAACACCGGGCTTGATCTTTATCTGGATACAATGGGAATCTGTCACATCCTAGTTAGCCATGCATTAGAGTGTTGCATCATGTTTACCTTTTCATCAGAAACCTGAAATGGGGATGACAGAACCCCCAGTCCCCTCTGAAACCAATTAGGGTTTACTAAAAACATTTTCAATGAACCTGAAATGCCCTTCTAAAATGCCCATCATTTTTGTCTTGGTTCAGAACCTCTGCCAAAAGTGGTGCACATTTTCCTAGGCCATCCTAGGGTTTTTGAATTAAATCATAAATATTTGAATTTGGGCATTTAAAATTATATAAAATATTTAAATGCTCAAATATCTCCAAACTAAAATGTTTCATGTTGGAAATAATCCAACTATGGACCAGGAGTAGTTTGGTGATTTTTGAAGTTGCCTAGGTATTTTATTTAATTCAACTAAGTTGCAGAAGTATTAAAAATTAGAAAACAGAAATAAATAAAAGGGAGAACCTTACCTGGGCTCCTCCCTGTCCGGCCCAGCCAGCTGGCCGGCCCAGCCAGCAGGCGGCCCAGCCCACCACTGCAGCCCTCCGTCGTCTTCCTCCCCTCGCCCCGAAGCTGCTGCGTGCTCGCACGCGCACGGCCGCGCGGCCACCTCCTGCTTGCCGACGAGCTCCTGGCCGCGTGGACGACTTCCGCAGGCCGTCCCGATCCCCCTGACCCCCCTCACTCTCCCGTGCACCTCTTCCCTCTCTCCCTGCTTCGCCTCCCTCGCCCCCTCTTCCGAAGCAGAGCGCAGCCGCCGACGCCGTTCACCGTAGCTGCAGCCACCGCCCTTCCCTCGCTCCCCCGACTAGCCCAGAGGCTCCGCCTCGACCCCCTCTTCCTTCCCATCGATCCACGGGCCTCCGGAAGCCCTGCATCGCCGCCCACGTCGCCGTTCCCCTCCTCGGCCACCGGAGATCGTCGCCGTCGAATCGAGAGCTACCGGACGTCCCCGAGCCCGCTAACCATCCCTGCAGCTCCGCGGTGAGCCGCTGACCCGATTCCCCCTTGCCCCGTCGTCCCTAGCATCCTGTAGTTGCCGTCCCCTTGAGCTCCGAAGCTCGCCGCCGCCGTGCCTCGTCGCCGCCGTGGCTGGAGCCGTTGTAGTTCGAAGCCGAGCACACCATCGTGCTCCACACCTCACCAGGAGCACGTAGCACGCACCAACGCCTCCCCTAGCGCCCTGCATCGCCTAACCCGCCGTTGGCCGAACTCCGGCCGCCGCTCACGAGCTCGCCGTCGTCGGTACCGGCCACCTCAGGCACGGCCACCACCACCGTTCGACGCGCGGGAGCAAGGGCTCTCCAACGAGCCCAAGCACGGCCTCGCCCGTGCCCTGTAGCGCGTTTCCGCATCGCGCCGCCGTCTCGGGCCTCACCGGCGTCATGTCGCCGGTGGGTTTGACCTGTTTGACCTGGGGTTTGACCCCCCCAGGGTCACTGACGCGTGGGCCCCGTCGGCCAGGTGGTTAGATTAGCGCTAATCACCGCTTAATTAACCCCCCCTGACACTGACCAGTGGGCCCCAGCGCCACTAATTCCTAATTAGGATTAAATTAACCCTGTTAAACCCCCCCTGTCACTGACGTGTGGACCCCACACGTCAGGTTTGACCCCAGCCAGCCGCAGTTGACCACTGACGTCATGCTGACGTCATGCTGGCGCAATATTTATATTTCTGGATTTAATTTAAATCAGGAAATTCCAGAATATTATTTAAACTTCAAAAATTCATAACTTTTATTCTGTAACTCCAAATCAGACAAATTATATATGAAAAATGATCAGAAAAATCCAATCTATCCATCTGTACTATTTTCATGCATGACTAAACAAGTTAACTTGATGTTTAATGCAGAACAAGGAAAAGCACTTTAAGAGGCCATGTTTGAGTTTGAAATTTGAATCTTTGATTCAAATTTGTTCAAACCCTTCTGGTTTTAGTTGCATTAGCCCAACACACTCATATTGCCATGTTTCATGCATGCATCATATTGTTGCACATTGTTTGGTGATGGTTGTGTATCGGTGTCCTTTGCGACAGGTTCTGCCTCCGAGGAGTACCGTGATTACCCTAACGAAGAACCGTATCAGTGCATCGAACCATCAGGCAAGCAATCAACCATTTGATCATATCGATACAATCCCATGTTCTCGCTCCTGCTCTCTTTTACTGCATTAAGACAACGCGTTTCAAACTGCTGTGTGCTACGGTAGTTGAACCCATTTCCTCTGCATGACCTGTCATTGCCACAGTAACTAGATGAAACCCACTAGCATGTGTAGGAGTTGATTGAGCCATATGTATGTGTTGTTCCTACCTTGCTATGCCTGCTATGCTTAGAGTCGTGTCAGGTCTGGTTCATCTGGGTGATGGGCTAGAGTGAAATGATTATGTCGGTAATGAGAGTGGTGTGGTGAACATGATTTGGTAAAGGTATCGATGAGAGGCCATGTAGGAGTACATGGTGGGTTGTTTCATTGAAGCCGACCTTAAGCACTGAGATCTGTATGTGTGATTTAAGATTCAGCTACTACCATGCATTGGGCCCGAAACCAATGGACCCTCTCGACTTCTTAGTCACCCTAGTTCTCTGTCCAGGAGTTGCAAGTAGTTTCTGGTGTTTGTAGTATACTGGAGGCCGTGGACAGCGCTGACCGTAGGGGTGGGCTGTGATGCGGTAGGTACGTGGCACGGTGTACCGAATACCCGTTAGGTATCTCGGGAACCCTGCTCACATCGTTTGGGGCTGTGAGCGATACCTCGGCCGGATCTCCTCATGGATGGAACCCGAATAGGCGATAAACCTGGACTAGGGACTTAGGTGATTAGGTAGGTCGTGGCCGACACCCACGTTGGGCTTCCGCTTGAAGGTTGCCGAGTACATGTCGTGTAAACGACGGTAAGTGGTGAGAGCGTGTATGAAGAAGTACACCCCTGCAGGGTTATCATAATCTATTCGAATAGCCGCGTCCGCGGTAAAGGACTACTTGGTTGCCTATACAGTTCATAGACAAGTAAATGGAAACTGCTAAAAGCCTCAAGATAAGTGTGAGTGCCGAGGATGGCTCTTCCGTAGGAAGACGGAGGCGGATCCTCGGTAGTGTATTGAAGTGGTGGGTAATGGACTCGTGTGCGCAAAACCATTTCAAGTTGAAGTATCGTAAGATAGCCTAGCCAAGAGTCAAAGCTGGCTTGCTGCAATAACTCCACCAACCCTTCTTGATAATATGCATGTATGTAGGATCTGATGTAAGTCTTGCTGAGTACCTTTGTACTCATGTTGCTATAATTTACATTTTACAGAAGACGCTGCAACCCCTTCTGATGGGTTCTATGTAGACGTTGACATCAACGAGTAGGCTAAAGGCCCAGGTGGTGACCCTGAGCTTGTGAAGGACCACATAGTATAGCTAGGCTTTCCAAGCCTCTTTTATTTTACTAGTTGTCTGTACTCAGACAAGTTACTTCCGCTGCTGGTTTGTATGACTGTATGACTTGTATGTTGGGTCGTGGGACCCGTACCTTTGTGTATGCTATGTATGGCTCCCTGAGCCTTAAATAAAGTACTTGTGTCGTAGAGTCATGTTGTGATGCTTCGTTGTATTTGCACATATCGAGCATATTGTGTGTATGATTGAAATGCTTGGTATGTGTGGGATCTGACTACCTAGTTGTTTATCTTTAGTAGCCTCTCTTACCGGGAAATGTCTCCTAGTGTTACCGCTGAGCCATGGTAGCTTGCTACTGCTCTGGAACACTTAGGCTGGCCGGCATGTGTCCTTCTTCGTTCCTGTGTCTGTCCCTTCGGGGAAATGTCACGCATTGAGTACCGGAGTCCTGTTAGCCCGCTACAGCCCGGTTTACCGGAGTCCTGCTAGCCCAGTGCTACAGCCCGGACCCACTTGCTGATGACCGACACGTTCGAAGCTGGGTCATGGATGCCTGTCCCTGTAAGTCTGTGCCACTTTGGGTTTACGACTAGTCATGTCAGCCCGGGCTCCTTATCATATGGATGCTAGCGACACTATCATATACGTGAGCCAAAAGGCGCAAACGGTCCCGGGCAAAGGTAAGGCGACACCCGTGGGGATACCGTGCGTGAGGCCGCAAAGTGATATGAGGTGTTACCGGCTAGATCGATGTGACATCGAGTCGGGGTCCTGACAGCGTTGGCATCAGAGCCGGACTGCCTGTAGGTTCTCCAAGCCAAACTGGTCGATGTTGAGTCTAGAAATTCTTTAGTTATATGTAGGGGAATTGTTTGTGGGTTGGAACGTAAGGCTCTTTTACTCCTTTATCTTATAACATTCTGATCTGAGTCAGTCTATTCTTCCACCGGGGGTTAAGGAATTAGGATCTATTCTCTCTATCAGGATCACGTGTGACTAATCAGTAGCACCTTATAGGTTTGATGGATACAAGCCTAGTTCAATTCTGCTACCACATTATGTTGTTAAAATGGATTCAGAACTTTGATATGATGATGTCGAGTATGTATGTAATCCTTTGTCAAATGTCTCAAAATCCTTCTTGAGCATTTACAGCTGTTATGCTGCCGAAATTTTGCTAGAAATTCTAATGCCTTTGCATTATGATTGTGCTTTCAGATGGCCACTCGCGACCTCAATCAAGTGGTTCGCCTGACTCGATGCCTAGATGTACCCGGCCATACTGCCAAGTTGGTCAGGGTAATGACTGAGGCTGGATACCGCTGGTATCCTGAGTACACGGTCGAAGAGCAATTCCGAGACTTTAATCAAAGCCAGTATCTCTGCACTGTCAGGATATTTCCATCTTATCCTGGATCCACCGAGCCCCTTCACTGCTCCTATGGACTCGGGGTTACCATTGAGATGGCTGTGCAGGACGCCGCCTACTCTATGATGACCATCATGCGAGTCAGATCTGGACTATTTCGGGACTCTGATTTCCGGTATATGCCAGGATCACTTCCGGGAGCACAAGGGTATCTCCAGGCTATCTATGCTGACCCCACTCAGGAGGATTCACGGACTCGCACCACTGCTGAGATGCTCGAGGATAAGGACCGTGAAAATCGGGCCTTGAGGTTAGAGCTCTTCAATACCCGTGCTGACCACTGGGCCACATTGACTCGGTTTGCACCGGCAGTGCAAGCTGGATATTCGGATATGCGCGATCTCTATCCTGTGAGATCTGCTCTGCCAGACGTGATGGGTTGGCGTGATGTAGGAGGCATCACCCCACCTCGCGGTCCCCGCAGGCCACCGTCTGTTGGTCCAAGACCTCATCCTAGCCCCTATGGTCCACAAGCTCCGCGAGATCGTCTGTTTCCGGATGATCATGTTGAGCTTCCAGGCTATGGAGGTGACTTCTACGAGGACTATTACGGATCGGTCTGAGTTAGTGGTAGTATCACTAGTTCGCACTAGCTGTGTCATCTATCGTCCCGCGTGACTCGTGGGATATGACCTAGTTTGTACTCTTTCCGGAGGAGTAGAAAAATAATGTATAGGAGCTTGGAATGCCTCCGATGAGATGTAATCCTCTTTTCACCGTAATAGTACTTTGTTTGGTCTTGTACTAAACCCTGTATGGTGTGTATGACGATGGAATAAAGAAGCAGTTTCTGTATTTACCATGTCATACGGATGATCATCTTGCATTTCGAGTTATTCCTTACATTTTATATCCTATGTCGGAATTTTATCATCCTGACTAAATCATTGTCTTGTTTACCTAGGATGGTCAACACGCGCACTAACCCTGCTCCTCAAGAGCAGGCCGAAGGCAGTGAAGTCAGGGATGCAAATCTGCCTCATCCTCCTTCCCTAGCCGAGGTTATGATGGAAGCTGAGAGAAACAAGCGGGAGACCAACCGTTTGTTGGAGCGTATTGAACAGAACACAGCACACCATCAGAGGACTAACGTGGTGTCACTCAGTGATTTTATCAAATTACATCCACCCACGTTCCACCACTCCGTCGAGCCTCTCGACGCTGATGACTGGCTTCGCAGTATCTCTCACAAACTGCGTTCCGCGCTGGTAGCGGAGGCTGACAAGGTCACCTTTGCTGCATATCATCTTGAAGGCCCCGCCAGTCTATGGTGGGAGAATTATGGAGCTATGCGCCCAGCAGGCCATGTCACTACTTGGGCTGAATTCAGCGAGGCTTTCCGTGAACATCACATTCCGGAGGGTCTCATGGACCGTAAACGTGAGGAATTTTGCAGTTTCACCCAAGGCCGACTCTCTGTGGATGCTTATAGCAGGGAGTTTGGTAACCTCGCACGATATGCAACCGAGGAAGTTTCTACTGACGCCAAGAAGCAGGCAAGGTTCCGTAAGGGACTTAGTCCTGAGCTTCGCCGTGACCTCCGTCTGCATGAGTGCACAACTTTTCAGAAACTTGTCAACAAAGCCATCAGTGCTGAAACGGGTCAGACTGACTATGACGCAACACGCAAGCATGGCCGTGACATGGGTTCCTCATCCGGTGCTGGTCCTCAGAAGCGCCGCGTGTGGGTGCCCAACACCGCCCTGCCACCCAGGTTCACACCGAGGCCATCTTTCCAGGCGCCTCGCCCTGTTCAACAGTCTGCACCGGCCAAGCCCTATGGGGGTCCAGCCAACAATGCTCCTCCACGTACCAGTTCCGTGACTTGTTTCAAGTGTGGGGAATCTGGCCACTATATGCGTGAGTGTCCCCAGACCAACCCCAACCAGTCTGCTAAAGCTGTTGGCCGTGGCAAGCCGACAGGGAAAGTGTTCCACGCCAAGCCGGTCACCGCCTCACGTGGCCATGTCAACTGTATCTCTGCCGAAGAAGCTCAAGAGGATCCCAACGTCGTTCTCGGTACGCTTCTTGTTAATTGCCACCCGGCATCTGTTCTTTTCGATACAGGAGCCTCTCATTCTTTTATATCCGAAAATTATGCTCGTTTGCATAACGTCGCATTCGGTGATATGCCAACCTCTATGGTAATTCAAACTCCGGGATCCAAATGGCAAACTTCTAGAGTAAGCCATGGAAATGAAATCCAAGTCGACAGACTTGTTTTCCTCGCGTCTTTGATAGCCCTTAAATCTTCAGATATTAATATCATTCTGGGTATGGACTGGATGTCGGCTCATCATGCCCAAATTGATTGCTTCTCTAGGACTGTTCAACTCACTCACCCTTCGGGCAAGATAGTCAATGTCTTAACCCGAATAGCCAAGCGACAATTATATTCTCTTAACGCCAGCCCTTTGCCAGATCTTGAGGACGTTCCGGTAGTCCGTGACTTCCCGGATGTCTTCCCAGAGGAATTGCCAGGTGTTCCACCTGACAGGGATGTTGAGTTCGTAATAGACCTCATCCCAGGAACCGTTCCGATTGCTAGAAGACCTTATAAGATGGCACCACTAGAACTAGCCGAGCTTAAGAAACAACTCGATGAGTCCTTGAAAAAGGGTTTCATCCGCCCTAGTTCATCTCCGTGGGCTTGCCCCGTCCTATTCGTCAAGAAGAAGGATGGTACGGACCGGATGGTTGTAGATTACCGACCTGTCAATTTGGTCACAATCAAGAACAAATATCCGCTCCCCAGGATCAACGACCTTTATGATCAGCTCGCTGGATCCTCAGTCTTCTCCAAGATGGATTTGAGGTTGGGCTACCATCAAATCAAAATCAGAAACGGGGACATTCCTAAAACGGCCTTTGTTACTCGTTATGGCCAATACGAGTACACCGTCATGTCCTTCGGATTAACCAACGCTCCAGCCACTTTTTCTCGGTTAATGAACTCAATCTTCATGGAGTATTTGGATAAATTCGTCGTGGTTTACCTCGATGATATACTCATCTACTCCAAGAACGAGGAAGAACATGCCGAACATCTAAGGCTAGTGTTGAAGAAACTTCGAGAGCATCGCCTTTATGCCAAATTTTCTAAATGTGAATTCTGGTTGTCAGAAGTGACCTATCTGGGTCATGTAATATCTGGTAAAGGTATTGCTGTTAACCCTGAGCGAGTTCAAGCCGTCCTTAATTGGACTCCACCTGAATCGGTCAAGCAAGTTCGGAGTTTTCTGGGCTTAGCGAGCTATTGTCGTCGCTTTGTCGAGAACTTCTCCAAGGTTGCTAAACCCCTAACCGAACTCCTCAAGAAAGATAAGAAGTTCGAGTGGACTCCACAATGTGAGCACAGCTTTCAGGAACTGAAAAGACGCCTGACTTCTGCTCCCGTACTGGTACCGCCAGACTTCTCCAAGGACTTTGTTATCTACTGCGACGCCTCGCGACAAGGACTAGGTTGCATTCTCATGCAAGATCGACACGTAATTGCCTACGCTTCACGGCAATTGCACCCACATGAGGAGAATTATCCTACTCATGATCTAGAGCTTGCAGCCGTAGTCTATGCACTTAAGACCTGGCGACATTACCTCCTCGGTAACCGTTGCGAAATATTCACTGATCACCAAAGTCTGAAGTACATTTTCACCCAACCGGATCTGAATCTCAGGCAAAGACGTTGGGTTGAATTGATCACAGACTTCGACTTAGGAATAACCTACACCCCAGGGAAAGCCAACGTCATGGCTGATGCGCTAAGTCGTAAATCTTATTGTAACAACCTGATGTTACAACAAAGTCAACCGCTTCTCCATAAGGAATTTCGGAAGCTTAACCTTCACATTGTTCCTCAAGGTTTTCTTTCCACCTTGGTGGCAAAACCTACCCTTACGGATCAGATTATCAAAGCACAGAAGGTAGATCCGGGAATCTCCCGCATCAAGAGAAACATTCAGAAAGGAATTGCGAATTGCTTCTCCATTAATGATCAAGGGGTCGTATACTTCGGGGATCGACTAGTGGTTCCCAAAGTGCGAAACCTGAGGCGATTAATCCTTAAGGAAGCTCATGAATCTCCTCTCACCATTCATCCCGGTAGTACTAAGATGTATCAGGACCTACGCCAGAGGTTCTGGTGGACTAGGATGAAGAGAGAAATTGCTCAGTATATTGCTAATTGCGACGTCTGTCGTCGTGTAAAAGCAGAGCATCAACGGCCTGCTGGCACCCTTCAACCCTTAGCTATTCCTGAATGGAAATGGGATAAAATTGGTATGGATTTCATTACCGGTTTTCCCAGGACCAAGAGAGGGAATAATGCTATCTTCGTCGTTGTCGATCGTCTTTCCAAAGTAGCCCATTTCTTACCTGTTCGTGAGAGTATAACCGCTAGTCAGCTGGCCGACTTATACATCTCCCGTATAGTGTCTCTCCATGGTGTTCCTTTGGAAATTAACTCGGATCGAGGAAGTCTTTTCACCTCTCGATTTTGGGAAAGCTTCCAAAATGCTATGGGGACCCGTCTCTCTTTTAGCACCGCTTTCCACCCTCAGTCGAGTGGTCAAGTGGAACGCGTCAACCAGATTCTAGAAGACATGCTTCGAGCCTCTGTTATCTCATTCGGAATGGACTGGGAGAAGTGCCTTCCATTTGCCGAATTCGCTTACAACAACAGCTATCAATCTAGCTTGGGTAAAGCCCCTTTTGAAGTTCTCTATGGACGACGGTGTCGAACACCCCTTAACTGGTCAGAGACCGGGGAAAGACAATTCTTTGGCCCGGACATGATTCAGGAAGCAGAAGAACAAGTTCGCATCGTTCGTGAAAAGTTGAAAACAGCCCAATCCCGTCAAAAGAGTCAATATGACCGAAAACATAAGGCTATGACTTTCGAGGTTGACGAGAAGGCTTATCTTCGGGTCACCCCTCTGAAGGGAACCCATCGTTTCGGTATCAAAGGCAAATTGGCTCCTCGATACATTGGACCTTTTCGCATTCTCGCCAAACGAGGAGAAGTTGCCTACCAGTTGGAACTACCTCCGCACCTCTCCAGAGTCCACGATGTCTTCCACGTTTCTCAACTCAGGCGTTGCTTCTCGGATCCTATCCGTGGAGTGGACCACGAAACGCTTGATCTCCAAGATAATCTTACATATCGAGAGTACCCCATTCGCATCCTCGATCAGGCCGAACGTACCACCCGACGTCATAATATCAAGTTTCTCAAAGTTCAATGGTCGCACCATTCTGAAGATGAAGCAACTTGGGAAAGGGAGGATCGTCTTCGACTCGAGTATCCCGCCTTCTTCCCGGAGGAACCCAAATCTCGGGACGAGATTCTTTTGAGTGGGGGTGAGTTGTCACATCCTAGTTAGCCATGCATTAGAGTGTTGCATCATGTTTACCTTTTCATCAGAAACCTGAAATGGGGATGACAGAACCCCCAGTCCCCTCTGAAACCAATTAGGGTTTACTAAAAACATTTTCAATGAACCTGAAATGCCCTTCTAAAATGCCCATCATTTTTGTCTTGGTTCAGAACCTCTGCCAAAAGTGGTGCACATTTTCCTAGGCCATCCTAGGGTTTTTGAATTAAATCATAAATATTTGAATTTGGGCATTTAAAATTATATAAAATATTTAAATGCTCAAATATCTCCAAACTAAAATGTTTCATGTTGGAAATAATCCAACTATGGACCAGGAGTAGTTTGGTGATTTTTGAAGTTGCCTAGGTATTTTATTTAATTCAACTAAGTTGCAGAAGTATTAAAAATTAGAAAACAGAAATAAATAAAAGGGAGAACCTTACCTGGGCTCCTCCCTGTCCGGCCCAGCCAGCTGGCCGGCCCAGCCAGCAGGCGGCCCAGCCCACCACTGCAGCCCTCCGTCGTCTTCCTCCCCTCGCCCCGAAGCTGCTGCGTGCTCGCACGCGCACGGCCGCGCGGCCACCTCCTGCTTGCCGACGAGCTCCTGGCCGCGTGGACGACTTCCGCAGGCCGTCCCGATCCCCCTGACCCCCCTCACTCTCCCGTGCACCTCTTCCCTCTCTCCCTGCTTCGCCTCCCTCGCCCCCTCTTCCGAAGCAGAGCGCAGCCGCCGACGCCGTTCACCGTAGCTGCAGCCACCGCCCTTCCCTCGCTCCCCCGACTAGCCCAGAGGCTCCGCCTCGACCCCCTCTTCCTTCCCATCGATCCACGGGCCTCCGGAAGCCCTGCATCGCCGCCCACGTCGCCGTTCCCCTCCTCGGCCACCGGAGATCGTCGCCGTCGAATCGAGAGCTACCGGACGTCCCCGAGCCCGCTAACCATCCCTGCAGCTCCGCGGTGAGCCGCTGACCCGATTCCCCCTTGCCCCGTCGTCCCTAGCATCCTGTAGTTGCCGTCCCCTTGAGCTCCGAAGCTCGCCGCCGCCGTGCCTCGTCGCCGCCGTGGCTGGAGCCGTTGTAGTTCGAAGCCGAGCACACCATCGTGCTCCACACCTCACCAGGAGCACGTAGCACGCACCAACGCCTCCCCTAGCGCCCTGCATCGCCTAACCCGCCGTTGGCCGAACTCCGGCCGCCGCTCACGAGCTCGCCGTCGTCGGTACCGGCCACCTCAGGCACGGCCACCACCACCGTTCGACGCGCGGGAGCAAGGGCTCTCCAACGAGCCCAAGCACGGCCTCGCCCGTGCCCTGTAGCGCGTTTCCGCATCGCGCCGCCGTCTCGGGCCTCACCGGCGTCATGTCGCCGGTGGGTTTGACCTGTTTGACCTGGGGTTTGACCCCCCCAGGGTCACTGACGCGTGGGCCCCGTCGGCCAGGTGGTTAGATTAGCGCTAATCACCGCTTAATTAACCCCCCCTGACACTGACCAGTGGGCCCCAGCGCCACTAATTCCTAATTAGGATTAAATTAACCCTGTTAAACCCCCCCTGTCACTGACGTGTGGACCCCACACGTCAGGTTTGACCCCAGCCAGCCGCAGTTGACCACTGACGTCATGCTGACGTCATGCTGGCGCAATATTTATATTTCTGGATTTAATTTAAATCAGGAAATTCCAGAATATTATTTAAACTTCAAAAATTCATAACTTTTATTCTGTAACTCCAAATCAGACAAATTATATATGAAAAATGATCAGAAAAATCCAATCTATCCATCTGTACTATTTTCATGCATGACTAAACAAGTTAACTTGATGTTTAATGCAGAACAAGGAAAAGCACTTTAAGAGGCCATGTTTGAGTTTGAAATTTGAATCTTTGATTCAAATTTGTTCAAACCCTTCTGGTTTTAGTTGCATTAGCCCAACACACTCATATTGCCATGTTTCATGCATGCATCATATTGTTGCACATTGTTTGGTGATGGTTGTGTATCGGTGTCCTTTGCGACAGGTTCTGCCTCCGAGGAGTACCGTGATTACCCTAACGAAGAACCGTATCAGTGCATCGAACCATCAGGCAAGCAATCAACCATTTGATCATATCGATACAATCCCATGTTCTCGCTCCTGCTCTCTTTTACTGCATTAAGACAACGCGTTTCAAACTGCTGTGTGCTACGGTAGTTGAACCCATTTCCTCTGCATGACCTGTCATTGCCACAGTAACTAGATGAAACCCACTAGCATGTGTAGGAGTTGATTGAGCCATATGTATGTGTTGTTCCTACCTTGCTATGCCTGCTATGCTTAGAGTCGTGTCAGGTCTGGTTCATCTGGGTGATGGGCTAGAGTGAAATGATTATGTCGGTAATGAGAGTGGTGTGGTGAACATGATTTGGTAAAGGTATCGATGAGAGGCCATGTAGGAGTACATGGTGGGTTGTTTCATTGAAGCCGACCTTAAGCACTGAGATCTGTATGTGTGATTTAAGATTCAGCTACTACCATGCATTGGGCCCGAAACCAATGGACCCTCTCGACTTCTTAGTCACCCTAGTTCTCTGTCCAGGAGTTGCAAGTAGTTTCTGGTGTTTGTAGTATACTGGAGGCCGTGGACAGCGCTGACCGTAGGGGTGGGCTGTGATGCGGTAGGTACGTGGCACGGTGTACCGAATACCCGTTAGGTATCTCGGGAACCCTGCTCACATCGTTTGGGGCTGTGAGCGATACCTCGGCCGGATCTCCTCATGGATGGAACCCGAATAGGCGATAAACCTGGACTAGGGACTTAGGTGATTAGGTAGGTCGTGGCCGACACCCACGTTGGGCTTCCGCTTGAAGGTTGCCGAGTACATGTCGTGTAAACGACGGTAAGTGGTGAGAGCGTGTATGAAGAAGTACACCCCTGCAGGGTTATCATAATCTATTCGAATAGCCGCGTCCGCGGTAAAGGACTACTTGGTTGCCTATACAGTTCATAGACAAGTAAATGGAAACTGCTAAAAGCCTCAAGATAAGTGTGAGTGCCGAGGATGGCTCTTCCGTAGGAAGACGGAGGCGGATCCTCGGTAGTGTATTGAAGTGGTGGGTAATGGACTCGTGTGCGCAAAACCATTTCAAGTTGAAGTATCGTAAGATAGCCTAGCCAAGAGTCAAAGCTGGCTTGCTGCAATAACTCCACCAACCCTTCTTGATAATATGCATGTATGTAGGATCTGATGTAAGTCTTGCTGAGTACCTTTGTACTCATGTTGCTATAATTTACATTTTACAGAAGACGCTGCAACCCCTTCTGATGGGTTCTATGTAGACGTTGACATCAACGAGTAGGCTAAAGGCCCAGGTGGTGACCCTGAGCTTGTGAAGGACCACATAGTATAGCTAGGCTTTCCAAGCCTCTTTTATTTTACTAGTTGTCTGTACTCAGACAAGTTACTTCCGCTGCTGGTTTGTATGACTGTATGACTTGTATGTTGGGTCGTGGGACCCGTACCTTTGTGTATGCTATGTATGGCTCCCTGAGCCTTAAATAAAGTACTTGTGTCGTAGAGTCATGTTGTGATGCTTCGTTGTATTTGCACATATCGAGCATATTGTGTGTATGATTGAAATGCTTGGTATGTGTGGGATCTGACTACCTAGTTGTTTATCTTTAGTAGCCTCTCTTACCGGGAAATGTCTCCTAGTGTTACCGCTGAGCCATGGTAGCTTGCTACTGCTCTGGAACACTTAGGCTGGCCGGCATGTGTCCTTCTTCGTTCCTGTGTCTGTCCCTTCGGGGAAATGTCACGCATTGAGTACCGGAGTCCTGTTAGCCCGCTACAGCCCGGTTTACCGGAGTCCTGCTAGCCCAGTGCTACAGCCCGGACCCACTTACTGATGACCGACACGTTCGAAGCTGGGTCATGGATGCCTGTCCCTGTAAGTCTGTGCCACTTTGGGTTTACGACTAGTCATGTCAGCCCGGGCTCCTTATCATATGGATGCTAGCGACACTATCATATACGTGAGCCAAAAGGCGCAAACGGTCCCGGGCAAAGGTAAGGCGACACCCGTGGGGATACCGTGCGTGAGGCCGCAAAGTGATATGAGGTGTTACCGGCTAGATCGATGTGACATCGAGTCGGGGTCCTGACAGAATCACTCATGAATTTTCTGCTCCATACACACCTCAGCAAAACGACATTGTAGAGCGCAAGAACAGAACCCTCATTGAGATGGCTCGAACAATGCTTGACGAGTACAAGACACCAAGAAAATTCTGGCCTGAAGCAATTGATACTGCATGTCACATCATCAACCGTGTTTACATCCACAAGCTTCTGGGCCAAACATCCTATGAGCTCCTTACTGGCAAGAAGCCAAATGTCAAGTACTTCAGAGTCTTTGGTGTTAGGTGCTGGATCAAGGATCCCCATCACAAGTCAAAATTTGAACCCAAAGCTCATGAAGACTTCATGCTTGGCTATGGAAAGGATTCACACTCTTACAAAGTATTCAACCTCTTCCACTACAGAATCGTTGGAACAGTGGATGTGCGATTTGATGAAACCAATGGTTCACAACGAGAGCTCCTGCCAAACACACTTGATGAAGCTCCTTCCAGTGAATCTATCAAGCTGATGGGAACTGGTGAGATCATGCCCTCTGAAGCACAACCTGAAGAGGAACTTATCATTTCTGCACCAAACCAACCTGAGGACAATGCTCAGACCGAAGACAATACTTCCAATGATGACAATGATCAGCATGAGGAAGGTCTTCGTCCAGTTCATCCTCGTGTTGCAAATGAAGCACAAATTGAGAAGATAATTGATAGCATTAACGCACCTGGTCCTCTTACTCGATCAAGAGCAACACAGTTAGCAAATTTCTGTGGGCATTTTTCATTTGTATCAATATTTGAACCCAAGAAAGTTCCTGAAGCCTTTATGGAACCTGAATGGATTCAAGCCATGCAAGAAGAACTTCAATAGTTCAAGCTGAATAATGTTTAGGAACTGGTCAAGCGCCCTGACCCTCTCAAGCATAACATAATTGCCACAAAATGGATATATCGAAACAAACAAGATGAGCATGGTCAAGTCGTCAGAAATAAAGCACGTCTTGTGACTCAAGGATATACTCAAGTTGAAGGAATTGACTTCGATGAAACATTTGCTCCTGTTGCTAGGCCTGAAGCTATTCGCATACTGCTAGCCTATGATAATCATCACAACATCTTGCTATATCAAATGGATGTGAAAAGTGCACTTCTCAATGGCAAGATTGAAGAAGAAGTGTATGTCGCACAACCACCTGGCTTTGAAGATCCAAAACATCCTGATATGGTGTACAAGCTAAACAAAGCACTGTATGGCCTCAAACAAGCTCCTCGTGCCTGGTATGATACAATCAAAGACTTCCTGAAGAGCAAAGGCTTCAAACCTGGATCCCTCGATCCCACACTCTTCACGAAGACATATGATGGTGAACTGTTTGTGTGCCAAATATATGTGGATGACATAATCTTTGGCTGCACCAACCAGAAGTACAGTGATGAGTTTGGGTACATGATGCAAGAGCAATATCAAATGTCCATGATGGGTGAGCTAAAGTTCTTCCTTGGTCTTCAAATTCGTCAGCAACGAAATGGCATCTTCATATCTCAAGAAAAATACCTCAAAGATTGTCTGAAGAAGTTTGGAATGGAAGACAGCAAAGGCTACATGACGCCAATGCCAGCCAAACACCATCTTGGTCCCGACGACAATGGTAAAGAGTTCGATCAAAAGGTATACCGCTCCATGATTGGTTCTTTGCTTTATTTATGTGCATCTAGTCCAGATATTATGCTTAGTGTTTGCATGTGTGCTCGATTCCAAGCGGCACCAAAGGAATCGCATCACTTAGCTGTGAAGCAAATTCTTCGATATTTGCCTTACACCCCAACACTCGGATTATGGTATCCCAAGGGCTCAAAATTTGATTTGGTTGGATTCTGGACGCTAATTATGCTGGTGACAAGGTGGATCGCAAGTCTACATCAGGCACATGTCATTTTCTTGGTTGATCACTTGTCTGTTGGTCTTCAAAGAAGCAGAACTGTGTATCACTCTCAACTGCTGAATCTGAATACATTGCTGCTGGATCCTGTTGTGCTCAGCTTCTATGGATGAAGCAAACTCTCAAGGATTATGGCATCAACCTGAAACAAGTACCTCTCTTCTGCGACAACGAAAGTGCCATCAAGATAGCCAACAATCCAGTCCAGCACTCGAAGACAAAGCACATTGAAATACGTCATCACTTTCTCAGAGATCATGTTATGAAGAAAGATATAGATATCATGCACGTCAACACTGAAGAGCAACTGGCATATATCTTCACAAAGCCCTTGGATGAGAGAAGGTTTTGCAAGTTACAGTGTGAGCTAAATATCTTGGAATCCTCGAATGTCCTGTGATCAGGCACACATCCTAACACTTATGCATGTTGATGACTTAGATGTGCAACACACAAAGTAATGTATATCTTCAATCAATGAAGATTTACACTCTGAGTGTGAATACATTAACATGGAATTTGACTTCGGAGTGCCACGATAATTGTGCGCCGTGTCTGGGTCTAATACTTCCTATACGGTGGGTAACGCCACCACCAAATTTCTCTGTTTGAAGTGTTTCACTCATGGCGTTCCTTTTGCAAAGACTTCGCATTTGGTTTGTCTTCAGTTTCAATTTATCTTCATGATTTTCTGTGCTATGATGAGTTGATTGCATATATATATATATATACTAGCATTCTGTCCTCTACAACATTCACTTATAGCTATGTCTTCAAGTTGAATCTTTTGAACTAAGTGAATGTGATCGGACCCTAATCTCTCTATGCTTCCTATCTCAAACTCTATCTGTCCAAATCATATGCATTATATTTAAATTGTCGAATGTCTTCTCTGCGTCCTAGTCAGCAGAAGGCAAAGAGAAAAACATTAAATCTGTTTTAAATGACTTATTTTTATTGTTGAAATCCCGTGAAGCCGGAACAACTATCCGACATGCCTGGCGGGCGTGGGAATGTGGGACAATTCTAAGTATGTTGCATGCTTGCCACGTGTCCCACGCATGTGAACAGACAGGGGCACGTGCGTAATTGCGCTGTGTCTCTCACGTACTTATAAATACTTGTCCCCCACGGTAAAGAAATCCTTCGTCCACCTCTCCACCTCCGTCAAAACTCTAGCGCCACCGCTAGCTCTCGACGACACCAGCGACGAAGCGCTTAGCTGCCGCGACTTCTCCGACGCCGTCCCCACGCCGGCCGCGGACATCGTCCTCTCCGCCGTCGCTGTAGGTGTCCTCCGTCGCCAAGTTAGGGCACGGTGGGCTGAACTGCTTGGTCTCTCATTCTTCCCATCTAGCAGTTCGTCGTGCGGTAATTATAACTCTATTTTTACCACCTGTTTGATCTTCATAGATTCATCCTACTTACCGAAAGTGGTTTCTACCTACTCAATGTTAGATCTATTCTGTCTGCATCTCATAATGCCTAGTCTATTCACTTAGATTTCCTATCTCGTTTGATTCCTCACTTGTACTTATTCACGGATTGGTACAAATCTGGAACCAACTCACCACATATAAGTGAATGTCTTCGCATCATGAGGTCAATGTCTTCAAACTGCTTTGTCTTCAAAATCTTCTGAGAATGCATATGACCTCTTCCCCTTCCCTCGCATCTCTAATGCTGTCACAGGTACATGTCCGTGGGAGAATCCCTTGGTTCTCATAGTCTGCATTGGTTTGTAGAATACTTACAGCATCATATGAATTCTCCTGAAGCCAGTTCCTGTCTGACCAGCAAGCAAAAGCCTTTGAAGCCTTTGAACATATTGAAACCGTTCAGTTTGAAGTTCATGGCTACGGAGAAATCAGTCAGGAAGGGTGGTAGACAACATCATGGAGGAACTTCAAAGGATCTGCCCGAGGATCTGGCAGAAATGTATAAAACAGATCCTGAAGAAGATTACAATCAGCGCAAGACTCGAATCCAATGGATTCGACGCTATTGGGCTGAACAGTGGTACAAGTACAAGTTCATCACCCAAGAGTACACAGAGAAAAATGCTATCAAGAGCCCTTGGGGTGATATTCTCTATCGAGGCCTTCCCCCCAAGAACAAAGCTGAAGCCAGTGCGCAAGAATTCTATCCTTGCATGGTCCGTGGGCCACAGCCTGAAGTAGCCGACCCATCATCATTGCTCTGGTGTCGTGACGACAATCTCTTCAAGCGCAACTTCCAGTTTGCTAAGGCTTCAGCAAAGGAAAACAAGAAGTCACGGGGATTAGACTTCAATCCTGGTCCCTCTACTCCCCGTGATGATGGCACACGTGAAGCTGAAGAAAACAGAATTGGCCCCTTTGCAAACCTTGATGGCCTCATTACTTACATCTTGGTCCAGGTGACAAGGTAGATCATTCTAATAATGATGCTGACACTAATGAAGCCCCAGCTCCTCCTTCGAAGCCACAGAAGCAAAAGAAGCTAAAGGCTTCTAAATCAACACCTCCAAAAGCTTTACGTGCGAAGCCTCTGGCCACTGCACCTCCTGAAGCCAGTGTGCAGTCTGAAGATCAATCCCGTATCTCCAAGAAGACGGAGAAGAAAAAGCAACTTGTCAGGCATACTGATCAAGCCTTGACTCCTGCCGCCATTCTGCATGAAGAACCCATTTATCTGTCAAGTGATGAAGATCTTGCAGATGATGCCCTTGAGCAATTGATCAAGAGCAAGGAAGAAGCAGAAATCTTCAACAACTTGCCTCTCTTTGATGTGGCCATCATCCACAATTTCATTGATGAGTGGTTCGACACCCCCAATGTCAGCTTTGAATATTTACAGCTTCCCATTGGCCTCAGTGTCGCCTTTAATGGCGCCATTGCTTCTGAGCTAGCTCTTGCTCAGCACATTGTTGAGTTGACGAACAAAATTGATTATGAAAAGGCTCAGTTCAAGAAGCACGTTGCGAAGCTCAGTGTTCAAGACATTCGAAACTTCAAAGTCATGCTGCATGAACTTATAGAAGCTTTTCTGAAGAAGCGCCAAGAAGCTCAAGGCTCTCGCGAGCGTATGAAGAATTTGGCTGATAAGTGTGTGCTTGCGTACAATGAGGCTGAGAAGCGAAAGTCACTTGGCCATCCTGGCATTGACCCCAGGATGGCTGCAAAGAAAAAGAAGAAGCTTCCTGCTGACCAGCCTGCACCCTCAAGCCAAGAAGCCCCTCGCATTATCTTCCCAAGTAACATGACTGGCTCGAAGCCGAAAGTCACCACAACCGCTTCTGAACAGAAGAAGACGAGGGCTGCCAAGGCTGAAGCTAGAAAGAGGAAGAACACCGAAGCCTCTGATGCCGCTCCCTCCAAGAAGAAGCGCAAGACCAAGAAGAGTCGGGCTGCTCCCACAGAGCCCCTTGTTGTTGAACCCATCTCAGTGGTTCGTCCTGCATCTGCATCCCAAGAACTTCGCATGACTGTTCATAAGCCTGCTTCCACAGAGGCTCCTGAAGCTGAAGATATACCAGCAGGTGAACCCACCGCTGCTGAAGACATTGGTCATGATGACAATTTTGAAGATGATGAAGTTCTTCCTCAGATCGAATATAATGTGGTATCATCGCCTGTTCGTACGAACAACATAAACATCAGCATTGGTCGTCCTCTGACGCCAATTGCTCAGGATGCATCGTGGGCTGATCACCCACAGCAACAAGACTCCCCCAGTACTCCCCAACAACAACAAACCACACCATCCGTACAAATTGAAGAGGACGAGGACCTGCCCACTCCATCTCCAAAGGCGTCGCTTGTATTACAAAGGCTTCACAAAGGACCAATGCCTCAAGTCCCTCTTCCGAGCATTACAGAAGGAGAAGTGCACCTTCAACCTGTTGCACGTCAAGTGTTCTCTAAAGCCACTCCAACTGTGAATGTCTCTATGTCTGAAGCACAAGCTGCTGAAGACAATCCAGCTGCATCAGCCGATGAGGAACATCAAGAAGAACGTGTCCAAACTCCCCCATGCCTGAAGAAACAGTTCATGAAGTGAATGTGTCTGTGCCTGACCCTCCAGCTCCTCAAGTGGAGGCTGAAAATCCTGAAGCTGCCACAACCAACGCAAGTGAAGCCAATGACGTTGTCATGGCTGAAGCTAATGTGGAGCTTGAACCAACCCGTGTGCCTGAAGCTAATGAGGCCACTGCACCTGAAGCTAATGAGGCAACTGCTCCTGTAGCACCTGTTGTGCAGCCTGAAGCCTCAGTTGCTGCCACTGCTCCTGTTCCGCCACCATGGCCCTATACAATCGAGCAAGCATACAACCATGGTGAGCTAATTACAGTAAGATGGCCCATTCTGGTCCCTCCGCCTAATGTCTCTGGTCCTCAATTTGACTATCACATTGAGCATAGGCCTCAGGTCCAGAAGCCCAAGCCAAGACTGCCAAGGTTTCCTGGTACTGCCACCTCTGTCAGGTCTTTCAATGCAAATGGCTTCAAGAGCCACAACACATTCTTTGACAACTCAAAGAACCCCTACACGAAGCCAAGAATTTCATCAGATCGGTTCTGGAGTCATCAGCAGCGAAGCTATTACTCCTGTGTTCTGTATGATCAAGGGCTCATTTTCCCTCATATGCGTCTCGACACTAAAGCCATTACTGGACTGCCCTGCTTAGAAGAAGCCCTTGACTGCTTTCGTGATGCTGGGCTGCTCAATTTTGTCACAGATAAAGAACACTGGAATGAAGAGCTATTGCTTCAATTCTATGCTACTCTACACATTCGCGACTACAACAGAGACATCAAAACATGGGTTCTCGAGTGGATGACCGGAAATGTTCATCCTGAAGCCAAAGCTATGGATATCATCGAGCTTATAGGGCTAGCCACTCTTGGAGAAATATATGAACCTGGTTGTCAAAATCACCGCAATGCTTTGGAAAGCATCTTCCATAAGCCTGAACCCAATATGAGTCAGATGCTGAGCATGATGAAGCCTTTGCCACGTGATGCTGAATATCCAACAGAGTTCTTTCTTGAAGACCTTGAGTATCTGCCATGCACCATATATCACATCATCAGGTGAACTCTATGGCCTATCAAAGGACATTCATCAGCGGCAAAGCTTGAAGGAGCTATGAAGACTTTGGTCTTCTACATTCTCAATGGCATCAGCTTCAATGCGCAAGATTTCTTCATCAGGCAACTGGCTGCATCTGGATCTGATCTGTTTGGTCTGAAGTTTTATGCTCCATGGGTCATGCGCCTCATCAAGCAACACTCATCTGTCAACTATCAACCTTCTGCTCGCAATCATGTGATTTTTCTACCTGAGGTTGATATGTCAGTTGAAGCTATATACCCTGAACCTGCCAAGAAGCCTCTTTGTCTTTAGAATGCCGAGCACCAAAGCTTCACTCAGCCTATTGAAGGTGTTCAAGCAGCAACACGAATCTATCCTTTGGCTGGAAACACTCGTCTGCCTCATCGAGCACCCACTGAAGCCACTGAAAGCACCATTGCACAAAGGCCTCTGAAGCGTTCTCGCGTTCTCAATGACCGAGAACTTCTTTTGGCCCTTCATCAGAAACAGGATAAGCATCATTTCTGGCTCAAGAGACAGATGCAAAGCCTCTTGGTGGATGTCAATCGCATTCGCAACCTTGCCACCGAGAATGCCTTTGTTGCTCATGAAACTTGCCGGCGATCATGGAAGAGTTTGACCCTTCTCAGTGCTGAAGCTGATCTTCAAGACGATGGCTTCAATGAAAGATTCCAGTATGACTCCACTCCTCCATGGACTGCTGTCCTGCGCCGTACTCCATCTCTTGAAGATTCTGAATATTCTTCCTCTGCGGCAACGGTAAATGCCAGAGTGATCGATGATGAAGATGATGCTACTTCACCACCTCCTACAACTGCGCGCATCGACACTGCACCAAGTTCATCTGCACCGCCACCCAACGACGACAACCCTGCTGCTTCACCTACTCATGTTGACAAGTAGATGCTCTATCTCTTCAAACCTTTTTGGTCCTTACTGACAAAAGGGGGAGAAGCGTATGAGTTGATAGTCTTCAAGCGGGTTCATATGGGCGGTTGCATTATATTTTGCTGCGTGCTTACAACTCTTGCCTTTCGAAACATTTGGTTCTCTGAGTTGTAACACCTAAAATTGATGGTCGTCTGCTACTTAGTTGCTTCACTGAGATGCGATGATAAATTCCGCATGTGCGATGATAACTTCCGCACTTAGATCATTCTGCAGACGTCCATTTTTCATTATGCATGTCATTCTACTTGTTATATCAGTTCATGCATGATGAATTATCTTCATAAGTTGAAGTGGATCTCCACAAGTACAACCTGCCATGTGCATTTGCATTCCAAAAGCAAATTACTTACATGCACATCTTCAGGGGGAGCCCTTGCAACTTATGAAGACTATTTCCTATCCTTACAATTTCACATATTTATCCCCGTTGAAAACTTCAACCAATTTGTCATCAATCACAAAAAAGGGGGGGATTGTAAGTGCATCTAGTGCCACCCCTAGTTGGTTTTGGAGTATTGACGACAAAGTTGGTTGAGGGACTAATGCGTTTGTGAGAATTGTAGGATAACGCAGGTAGTATCCCTCATTGATTCGGTTTACCTACCGGAGATGACCCCTAAAAATGTATGAAGACATTGAAGACAATGGTGGTATGAGAAGATATTCATATTGAAGACTATGACATGAGAAGACATTGCGTGAAGACTATGAAGCACGAAGACTGTGTGGATTCGTTGCTTCCTTTTCTTCTTTGTTGAGTCATAGGAACCACCGTACTGTTAAGTGGGGTCCAAGTGAACTAAGTCAGAGTGACTGAAGTGATGCTCAATTCAAATCCTATGTCTTCGAGCGAATACAATGAGAGCAAACCTTATCCAGAGCTGGATGAGTCAGCTTTGCTTGTAGCCCAAGTAAAGTTGCCGCTTGTGTTTGAAATTTGACCGTTGGAACACGTGTCTGTTCCTTAGTGACCCAGGGTCATTTTGGACAAATCAGGTCGGGTTGCCTAGTGGCTATAAATAGCCCACCCCCTACACCATAAATTGGTGGCTGCTCAGAGTTAGTATACGGCTTTTGTCATTTGAGAGCAACCCACCTCGAAGCATTTGAGAGAGAGAAATCCTTGCGAGGACAAAGCCCAAACACCCAGAGCCAAAGAGTGTTAGGCATCACTAAAGTCTTTCTATCTGTGTGACCTGAAGACTTATTACACTTGAGGACTGTGTATCCTCCAGTCAGTTAGGCGTCGCGTTCTGAGCATCCAAGAGTCATTGTGGATTGCCGGGTGAACGAAGTCTGTGAAGGTTTGGAAGTCTACCTTGAAGACTTACCAGAGTGATTGGGCGAGGACTAAGTGTCCTTAGCTCAAGGGGAATAAGGTGAAGACACGGTCTTCTGAGTTGAATCTCAGCCTCCCTAACCAGACATACAGTTGTCACAGCAACTGGAACTGGTCCAACAAATCCTGTGTCTTCAACAAGTGACTGGTTCTATCTCTTCCCTCCCTTACCTTGAGTTTGTCTTCGTGAAGTCGTTGCTTATCTGTCTTATCTGATTGACTTCATTGCTTGACTACTATTGTTGATTGGCTTCATACTATCTTCCATCCTAATCCTACTACCTAGCTGCTATTAGTCTTCGTACGTTAACGCTATTGCATACTTGACTATGGCTTGCTTGTTGTAGTTTATCTTCCGCTGCATATCAATTAGGTTATTTCTATTGTTTGTCTTCGAAACTTCCATGTTTTGAAGACTTTGATAAAAATCGCCTATTCACCCCCCTTCTAGTCGATAACTAGCACTTTCAGCGCCCACATCCAATCAAACGCCACGCGGCACCCAAGGCCGCAGGCTATTGGGGCCAGCGGCGCTTCACACTTACCTCTTTTATTCTCTGCTAAGCCAAGTCCAAGAGCACCTTGGGCCCGAGGGCTATTGTCAGCATTCTGGGAATGGGGGTACCCAGACTTGCCTGCTTGCGGCCTGGGGCGTGGCTCAAGGAATGGCCTAGTACGGCCCATCTTCGTCAACACATGCTCAAGACCCTCGTGAGGGGCCAAGCCTCGCGGGGCGGACGACAGGAGGCTTCCTCAGGCACGGCCTCGTCAGGCTGGCTCACGAGGAGGCGGAGAGATCAAGGCGGGGTACCTCACGGGGTGCCCGTGACGCAAGCCATGACGGCCAAGGTGCAGGCGGGCGCCATGCGAGCGCCGGCCTGTGCAGAGTCCTTGTTTCTCCTTTGGTGCAAAGGGGGCAAGCGCAGGCAAGTGTATCAAGAAAAGACAACCATTTCGGTGCAACAAGACCAAGACCAGCAGGACGGCATAGCGGAGGTCATCGTGGGGCCCAAGCCAGCGTCATCATCTGGGTCTTTTGGCAGGCGAGGACCAAGTTTAGTCAGGATAAGTGTACTATATGTTCCCCTTCAAAGTGGCCAATTGTTGGCGCCCTTCCCGCTCAATATTTGGGAAGAGGCCCGGGGCCTTCGCCTATAAATTGGACTAGCCACCCACAGGGTAGGGGATCGGGATCTGATCGCAACTAGAGATCAACCAGAGAGAGAGAGAGGTGACTGAACTCCCCTAGCAGTTCATTGCCCCAACCAAGAACAAACCCTCGTGAGGCTGTTCATCCCTTGTACTATTCCTCGTCAGCCCCAGAGGCAATCCACACACCACACATTGGAGTAGGGTATTACACCACAATGGTGGCCTGAACCAGTATAAATCTTGTGTCCCTAATGTTGTTCTTCGTGTAGTTTAGATCCTAGCGAGGCGGTGAAACATGGGTAGGCTGAGGGTGTGATTTCTGCACGCACCCCAGTGTTCGAACCTCAAGGGTCTGCCGGAACCCGAAATCCGACAGCGGGGTCCTAGCAGAAACTAAGGGATATTAAGGCCTCCTTTTAATAGAGAACCGGAACAAAGCATTAGCACATAGTGAATACATGAACTCCTCAAACTAAGGTCATCACCGAGAAGTATCCCGATTATTGTCACTTCGGGGTTGTCGGATCATAACACACAATAGGTGACTATAGACTTGCAAGATAGGATCAAGAACACACATATATTCATGAAAACATAATAGGTTTAGATTGGAAATCGTGGCACTCGGGCCCTAGTGACAAGCATTAAGCATAGCAAAGTCATAGCAACATCAATATCAAAACATAGTGGATACTAGGGATCAAACCCTAACAAAACTAACTTGATTACATGGTAAATCTCATCCAACCCATCACCGTCCAGCAAGCCTACGATGGACTTACTCACGCACGGCGGTGAGCGTCATGAAATTGGTGATGGAGGATGGTTGATGATGACGACAATGATGAATCCCCCTCTGCAGAGCCCCGAACAGACTCCAGATCAGCCCTCCCGAGAGAGATTAGGACTTGGCGGCGGCTCCGTATCGTAAAACGCGAAGAAACTTTCTCTCTGACTTTTTTGTCCGCGAGACGGAATATATGGAGTTGGAGTTGAGGTCGGCGGAGCCTCAGGGGGCCCACGAGACAGGGGGCGCGCCCAGGGGGGTGGGCGCGCCCCACCCTCGTGGACAGGGTGTGGGCCCCCTGGTCTTGATTCTTTCGCTAGTATTTTTTATATTTTCCAAAAAGTGCCTCCGTGGATTTTCAGGACATTCCGAGAACTTTTGTTTTCTACACATAAAACAACGTCATGGCAGTTCTTCTGAAAACAACGTCAGTCCGGGTTAGTTTCATTCAAATCATGCAAGTTAGAGTCCAAAACAAGGGCAAAAGTGTTTGGAAAAGTAGATACGTTGGAGACGTATCACCTTCAGAAATGAAAAAATGGGCTCGATGGCGTATAAGGATCGCAAATCCATGACCACTTGGTGGAGGAGATCAGCGGCAGGGCTGTCAAAGAGATTGATGACAGTTGAACCGGAGGGGTTGGGGATGGACCACGTAACCTGTGACATGGCCCTCCCGAAGTTGTCGCTGTCGGCGAGCTTGATGTCGTAGCTATCTTTCCCGAGATACAGTAATACGCAAGCTCACTGACATGAAGCCTTCGACATGGCAATGTAGTAAACGTCTTTGCCGGCTTCGGCGGTGATGTGTTGCTCTAGGATCGACAGGTCAGGGCGAACAGCAGCCACATCGCCAACATCCACCGGAGAGGCCATGATAAACCACTTCTTGGCCGAATTCTCGTTAGGCTCCTCGGGATACGTGGTCGAGCTTAGGCTACGACATTCTGGAGCAGGGGATGTGGATCTGGCGGGGAAGGACACCGCAAGCGTCATCCAAAAACGCAGGGGGAGTGGGGCGACGGTATGTGAATTGCTGGGTAACCTAAACTTTATTATCTAACCTAGGAGGAACGGGCAGACCAACATGGTTTGGCGGAGGTGCCGGCGGCGCCGGTGGCGATCGTGAACTAGGGTTCCAGGGGGGAGCGGGGCGGGTGGGGGGACTGTGGTGGGGGTGTTGTGGTGTTTGACGATACTCCACGACTACTGAATTTTTTAGTAATGGTCGGTGGAGATGGTGGTGGACGAGGGAGGGCGACGGTTCAAATGCCTCGGTATTGCAATTTTACTATAAGGTTGGTGCTGGAGGAGTGTGGGTGAAGGTTGAAGTACGACGGCTATTAAAATTTGGGTAAAGTAGTAGATGCGGAGCGGGAGTGCCCAATATCGCGCACAGTCCAATAAGAATATGCATGTATGATAATAACGAAAAGTGGCGGAACCGCCGATTTTTGCAACACTCAAGGCAGGTAGTTTGTTTTTATATTTCTAGCTAGCTTGTCTATCACACATGGTTCATCCTAATTTCTAAATATACTCACCCGCCGCTAGCTTCCACAGTCGTGGTCATGTTACAATGCACTTGTATCGCACAAGGTTAAGCCAGTACCTGCACCATTTCGCTCGCACTTGCGCAGTCGTGGTGACTTTACAACGCACTTGCATCGCACATGGTTAAGCCAGTACCTGCACAATTTTGCTCACGCTTGCACAGTCGTGGTGATTTTACAGCGCACTTGCATCGCACACAGTTAATCTAGTACCTGCACCATTTTGCTCGTGCTTGCACAGTCGTGGTGATTTCACAGCGCACTTGCATCATACACGGTTAAACCAGTACCTCCACCATTTGCTCGCGCTTGCGCAGTCATGCAGATTTTACAACGCACTCGCATCACACACGGTTAAGCAAGTACCTGCACCATTTTGCACACGCTGGTCACCCTATGGGACCTACTCCCTCCTATCATGCACATTTGTTCTTTTAGAAACTGTGTGCGATGGCTGGTGTGTCGCCTCCTATCCTTCAATGAACACTGACACTGGCAGCGGGAAATCGATGGGAGAAGAGGCGGAAAACCGATGAGAGGAGTGGCGGGAAACGGTAGCCTGTTTACAAAACGTATAAGAGAAGGAAGCGTGAGCTAGCACGACACATGCGCATAGTACTTACCCATGTACTGCATGTGCTGTCGAAAGGGCTAAGGGTTGCCGCTTGATCTAGGAGCATCCAACGGTGCAGACGTACGATCCGTGGGGTTTGGGTTCTGCCCAATCAGAATGCATGACTCAGATCATGGGCGGCATCGGCCACGGTTTGGTAGGCACACGGCTTTCGTTTGGCCTTTTCATACACTAATTGAGTTTCCTAGGCATTTAATGTCCATACTTCAAATCTGAACTTCAAATACATGCTCTAGTTCACCAAAATGGCTACAAAAATTATACATGTGTCCTTGGGTCCATGTTTAGGTCCCATGCCAGGAATGGGAACGAATTACAACTGTACCGGCATCCTGGCTTGTCCTCAAACATTTAGAATCTCAGTTTTTAAATTACCGTAAATCCTATACTCACTAGAAAGTCATGAAAATTGGCATGGTGTCACGTCAAGGCACATATATGTCATGGTAAAAACACTGTCCAATTTGGGCCAAGCTTTATTACAGACCTCAAATGAACTCTGAAAAGGTGTAAAGTTGGCATGGTATCATCATTTCACCCACATAGCAAGTTCTAAAAAGTTGAGAGGGTTAGGACAAAACTAGATGCACTTCGTGTGCAAAATGGACAATTTCTTTTAAAGTATCAGGGTTTCGAACAAAAACTCATCTGTTACAAAGGGATTTCATTTTTTTAACTTATTTGAACTCTAGACTTTTTTTGTGTTTAAAATGCACCGTTCAAAGCCACATCATCAATTTTCAAACCATTCTGACTTCATTTGGTATTTTTCATGCATTTACTGATTTTTTTTAAGCTAAATGACCCTGAAATTGATAAGCACTTCAAATGAACTCTGAAAAGGTTGAAAGTTGGCATGGTATCATCATTTCACCCGCATAGAATGTTCTCAAAAGTTGAGAGGGTTAAGGAAAAAACTGGATGCACTTCATGTGCAAAATGGAGAATCTCTTTCGAAGGCATGGTGTCACGTCATGGCACATATATGTCGTGGTAAGAACATTGTCCAATTTGGGCCAAGCTTTATTATGAACCTCTTACAAACCGGAGCTTCTCTCAACAAGAAGCCTTGTAGTTCCGATAGGGAAACATGTTCCCCTTGTTATCGAAACGTATTCACGGCCCCTTTTTACCTCGTATTTTCTTCTACGGGCAACACAGAGCTGCATGATATCCATGCTAAAACTATAACTAATTCAGGGTTTGTTTGGCCTTTTTATACACTAATTGAGTTTCCTAGGCATTTAATATCCATAATTTAAATGTGAACTACAAATACATGCTCAAGTTCACCAAAATGGCTAGAAACATTGTACATGCATGTGTCCTTGGGTGCATGTTTAATTAGGTTCCATACCAGCAGTGGAACGAATTACAACTGTACCGGCGTCCTAGCTTGTCCTCAAACATTTGGAATCTCGGGTTTTAAATCCCCATAAAATCCAAAGCTCACCATAAAGTCATCGAGGTGGCATGGTGTCACGTTATGGCGCATATATGTCGTGGCAAAAACATTTCCAATTTGGGCCAAGCTTTATTACAAACCTCTTACAGACTGGAGCTTCCCTCAACAAGAAGCCTTGTGGTTCCGATAGGGAAACATGTTCCCCTTGTTGTCGAAACATAATCACGGCCTCTTTTCTGCTTGTATTTTCTTCTACGGGCAACATGGAACTACATGATATCCATGATGAAATTTAAGCTTATTCAGGGTTCTTTTGGCCTTTTTATACACTAATTGAGTTTCCTAGGCATTTAATATCCATAATTCAAATCTGAAGTATAAATACATGCTCCAGTTCACCAAAACGGCTAGACAAATTATACATGCATGTGTCCTTGGGTGCATGTTTAGGTCCCATGCAAGGAATGCGAACGAATTACAACCTGACCGGCGTCTTGGCTGGTCCTCAAACATTTGGAATCTCGGATTTTAAAACCCCGTAATTCCAAAACTCACCAGAAAGTCATTAAAGGTGGCGTGGTGTCACGTCATGGCACATATATGTCGTGGTAAAAACATTGCCAATTTTGGCCAAGCTTTATTACAAACCTCTTACAAACCAAATCATGTCGCAAGAACCCTCATGGTTTTGATAGGGAAACGTATCCCCTTGTGGGCCAAACGATAATCGCTCCCTCTTCTAGCCTCGTATTTTTTCTACACGCAACACGTACGAAACAACGGGAGATTTGCGCTGAACTTTGAAATTATTCAGGGTTCGTTTGACCATTTTTATTCATTAATTGAGTTTCTAGGCATTTAATGTCCCTAACTCAAATCCGAACAACAAATACATGCTCCAGTGCACGAAAATGGCTAGAAAAAACATACATGTGTTCTTGGGGTGCATGTTTAGGGTTTGTTTGGCCATTGTATACATTACTAATTATGCTTTCTACGGATTAAATGTAGTCCATAATTCAAATTAGAACTACAAGCACAAAATGGGTGGGAAATCGTACATGTGTCATTGGGTGCATGTTTAGGTCTCATTTAAGGATTGGGAATGAATTACAAACTTGTCGTCGTCTTGAAACATTGAGAATCTCGGTTTTTAATTCCTAGTAAATCAAAAACTCACCCAAAAAACATGAAACTTGGCATGGTTTCATGACATGGCACATATATGCCATGGTAAAAAAATCGTCCAGTTTGAGAAGAGGCGCACACATTAGTAGCCAACGAAGTCCTTTTTGAAACAATGAGCTGACACGTTAATATCACAAACGGTTGTATTATATGAACCATGTCAATATTTAACCATACTCAGTTGCGTGCGTGCAGCTGTTTGATTAGACGGACGAGCACGAGAAGTCTGCCATGCAGGCTTGATGGGACGCGTGCGAGCAGTCTACCGCACAGGCTCAACGTGACGCGTGCATCCAATCCACCTCGCAGGCTCGACGGGACACGTGCGAGCACCAAGGCCGCCCATGCTCACCTGGAAGCGAGCTCTTTGACCTCCATGCACTAGCCGCCACCCACGTCGCTCAAAACTTCGCCATTAATAGGTTAATTAAAGCAACTGGATGAAGGTGTTTTTATGTGTGGACGGAGGGTGTTTGGTTGTGATCCCATGGCAGCATTGTCTTTGTTCGTGTTTTCAACTCGTATTCCGGACTAATTTAAATTGCCACATAGGGTAAAGGATAATAGGACGACAAATAAAATGGCAACGGATAGTACGGCGACAAATTTACAATGGCGTAGATAATAATTGTCTTAAATATTTCGGATAATTTTAAATGCCACATGCGGCAAAGTTCGGAAGACATGGGGCAAGAGAAGAAGGAAATCATAGACAATGATCTAGATCACTACTATATCTACTCTTTGATGGATCGCCGGGCGATGACATCCTCCAGCTCCTTCCTCATTTCCTCACGGCTTTGCTTGGAAGCAGCCACGGATTCCTCCACCTCGTGCTCGTGCTCGATCCAGATCTTCCTCAAGTCACCCATCAGTTCCTCGACGATCACTGTCAGCGTCATCTCGGAGGCACTGCTCTACTCATGCGGCATCTTCCTGCCGGCGGCCTCCTCCTCCTTCTCGGTGAGCGCCTTGAAGAGGTCCGCATTGTCACCCATGAGTTGCTCGACGAGGCCGGTTTCTTTGTCAAACGAGGCATCGCTGATCTCAAGCAGCTTCATTAAGCTGTCGACCAGCTCCTGCTGCTTAATGAGACCAGCGAGAATGTCGTCATCGCCGACCAAGGACTTCAGCAATGCCAGCTCGTCGCGATCACCGATGCGGCGAGTGCACTTGTGAGAGCCCTCGCGTGCCCATGAGAGCTTGTTCGAGGGCTCTGTGGCGCGCCCGAACATCTCTACTGCGGCTTCTGCTTCACGGCAGGACCTCTCTAGTGCTTCCGTGGTCTTGGTCTTTGATGCCTAGTTATATGCCCAACTGAAACTCATCCTACCGGTCATGGCGGAACGACTTGACAGGAAAGACCAGTTTTGTAGGTGATGAGGAGAGGAACTGTGAAGTAGTTTTTGAGTGGTAGTTTTTATAGCCCGGTGCTAAGTTTGAACACATATTAGTTTGATTGGTGTGAACACATATTAGTTTGATATGTGTGAACAGATTTGCAATTACTTATTGCGTTGTAATCTGCGATGCGAGGAGAAACAAAGTCAAAATTTATTGATTTTTCTGGGCCCACAAAGCTCCATTTTTGTTGTTCCGTCTCATCGCAAACAGTTCTTTTGGATCAACAGTATGCCATGCATCGGAAACCCGAAACATGGGCCCTTGTGCTCGGATGTACGTGTACGTGTCTGCCCACTATCACACACGGTCATGATATCACCATCGTGTCCTATGGATCCGCTGTCGCGTCTCCCACGGGGTGCCAGAAGGTTGACCACGTGGTTGCTCGCCATGGTGTCCCTGCTTTTTTTTTCTTTTTTTGCGGGTCTGTGGCATCCCTACGCGCGCTTTGCTCACCATTGAGGCAAATTTACAATGGCAACGGTTAATAATTGTCTTACATATTCAGCATAATTTAAAATGCCACATGCAGCAAGGCACAAAACACACACGACCTACTTATGCATACAATTATAATAAAATATAGGCTAAAAAGCTGAGCGGGCGGCTCCGAGGACGGTCTTCTTGGAACCCATGATCAGCATATGACCCTTGCAGCCGTTCATTATGTGTAACTTACTAATCATCACACACGATTACTCACAGACGCATCGTGTGCGATACTCCTAGCCACCGCAAGCAACTAGTTGCATTTCTCAAAGTTTTTTGTACGAACAAAATCGCACACGAACTTATTACAGTAACCATCTGTGTTATAATTTCTCATCGCAAACAGTTCATCCGAGTGGGCTGTTTGCTCCGTATCACACACATCTAGTTTACACGAATTGTTTGTTTTCTTTTGGCTGATCGCAAATGCAGCATATCACACACATCTTGTTAAGATGAACCGCTTCTCTTCATGCCTAATTGAAAACAGTTTGTCCTAGTGAAACGTATGCCATATATCACACACACCTTGACCTAGCTGACCGTTTCTGTTGCATTCCGTAATAGCACACTGTTCATCAGAGGGAACTGTATGTCGTATATCGCACACACGTTGATATGGCTGCCCGTTTCTGTTTTTCTTCCTCATTGCAGACAGTTCTGCTGGGTCAACCGTATGCCCTTCATCGCACTGGCAACTAAAATCTGAACCATGTTTGATGCATCCGTCATCGCAAATATTTTGCACATTTTAGATGGTTCTCGTACACCACCGTTTGCGATTATTTCATCGCACACAATTTCTCGAAGGGTCTCTGATCGTAGTGTCGCGTTAGCAGCATCCTATAGTAGTGCATCCTGTTTACATAGTCATCATATTTTGAACTATGTAATTCTATCTTGTTTAGTTAGCCATCATACATGTGAAATTGTGTCATGCTATCCTATTTAATTAGCCATCATATATGTGAAATTATGTCATGTTATTCCGTTTGGTTAGACAACATAGATGTGAATTATTTTATGCCATGTTTTCTTACCTACTATCCATTGCACGTGTCTATCTTACAATGTCTGTACATTCAATTACTTTTCTTGTTTATCAGCCATTTGAATTGGAGGGGTTGATGGCACTATCAATGGGAGTAAAAACACGGTCTTCAGAAAAGATCATGTTACCTGTCGATGAAGATAGAACCACGGTTGTACTTGCCCAAGGACAAACCCCACCACACATAACCTGGACTCACACAGATTGTACCCCTACCCAGTTGGACATAGAACCAGCTACACCCCTTCTAACCCAACACCAGCAGATAGTCACCCAGTTCCAGTTGACACAACACCGTCTCCACCACAAAGCACCCAAACACGAGCAGTTAGTAAGGCAACTGCAGTGCCCAATGCATGAGGACCACCACTCTGAACCCCAAGTCAACGCTTAAAAGCAGAAGAAGAATTGTTCTCAGGCTAGGTTCCGTAGCTATGGTTCATACACCTTTGCTCTTGCATCACTTTATTTACCCATGCCAACTAATTTGAAATTTGAAGGATGCAATTGAAACTCCAATGGCGCAACAAGTATGTTTTAAACCTGTTTCTTTAGCGTGCTTGTTGTTGTAACTTGCTCTATGTTGATTTCAGTTTAAATTGAATAAATAGTTATGTTCTCATGCCATGCACATTACAAGTGTTGTTATTGCTATGTAGTTCCCCACACTTATATTCTGTCTATGCTGCTTTGTCTTAATGATTTAAATTGTCTCTATCTTGATTTGGCAACATAAACTTGAATGATATAGACCATACAGTGACCATAGTACATAAATATATGTTTTTTCATGCTGTTATCTTGTCCACCTTACTACTGAACTGGTTTACCAAAATGAGTTTCATATGCAACATGGCAAACTCATGATGTGTCTGTTTGTTTCTCTTCTAGAATGTGGATAAAATATTGGAGAAGAGTACCCTGTTATGAAGTGGTAAAGGAAGTAATGGAGATAAGGTTCAAGATAGTGAGATATCCCTGTTGGTCACCAAGAAAGCTGATACAAACTATACTGAAGACACAGAGACAACCCCAATGTCCTGTCTTGATGTAGTGTTCGAGTTACTAGCCACTATTGCTGGCACCAGCTCTTCAAACTCAATGCCTGAATCAGTTCGATTTCTTGAGTCTCAACTAAACATTGAAAGACAATGATTAGATGTTCTACGACAGGAAGCCGAAGGATTCAAGTCCTAGCAGAGTTCAGATGCATACTTTCTGGTGCAACAGCAAGCGCTGGAGGATTTAAGCGTCAAACAAGACAAAGTTAATTAGCTTGCTAAGCATCTTGCCAGCATTATGGGTACCAAGGATATTGTTTCTTGAGCTCTTCTGAAGTGGTTTCAGTTCTGGATTTGTTTTGCTGTGGCGATTATTTGCACTAGTCTCCAATTTTGACAACCAGTGTATGTGATATGCTGCTTTGTTCCCTATATTTGCACTGGTGGCAAACTTTGATGCCCAGGGATGTAATATGTGTAATAGCCGTGATAACCTAGAGTAAGTTGCTTGCTTTTTTATTTCCTTGTTGTCTTGTTTATTTGTTTGCTTGTAGTCAGTGTAGTTCTTTTTCTGCGGTTTGCTAGTGGCCGTAATAACCTTTTTTTTTAAAACTAGGCCACAATAACCATGGGCTACATATTTACTGTAGTGGCCATGGGCCTCCTACGGGCCGTAGAAAAATAGGCTTTCTATGGGCCATAGAAAAAATGGGCCTTCTACAGGGCGTAGCATCAATGGGCCTTCTACGAGCCGTATGATCGATTGGCCAAACATGGGCCAATAACGGACCACATTATTGGCCGTAAATGGGCTAGAGTTGGAATCATCCATTCATGGGCCAACCATAATGGGCCTTCGTTAATCGGCCGTATTTGATGACGCTATGAAAATGAACCAACGGATTAACGGGCCACAAACTAGCCAACTGTAACCACGAGCTGAATTTGGCCCACAAGCAGAAAAGGCTAGTAACGGGCCGCCAGTAACCGAATGCTGGAAATGAGCCCAAGAATAAATGGGCCCTGAGAAGGCCGAAAGGTAACAAGGGCTGGAAACGGCCCAATGGAATAATGGGCCGTTAAAGGGTATAAAGTGATACACTGTTCATTACGGGCCAGTTTCACCACCGGCCGTTAATGGGCCAAGAGTTACAAAGGGACTCATATGGGCTGAAAGACGTCATGGGCCATACATGGACCGGAATTTACGGATAGGCCGTAACGGGATGTCGGTGTACATAAGTTTGGGCCCTTCTGTACCCCTTACTTGTGCATGGGAAATTGTAGCCACACCGGCGGCAAGGCTTGACAAGGCAGTAGAATGCAGAATACAAGACTACCAAGACAACATACAAGCCAGTAAACAGAAAGCAGGAGATAAGCTAGACCTCCCCCGGCAACATTCTTGCCGAGACGACTTGCGTAGCCCCAGCAAGACCCTTGCCGGGGCAGCTTGCGAAGCACCAACAAGGCTGCCACCCTTAAGGATAAGAGCTCTGATACCATCGACAACGTCGAGGCCAAGACTCAGGGGCGCATGCGTAGTAGTATGCAGATCTTTGTGAAGACTGATGGCTTGCTGATCTACATGGAGACTAGAAGACGAAGGTCCCCTACAAGGCCCTTGCCGAGTACGACTGTGGGCCCCAGGAAGACACTTGCCGGGGTCAATAGCGGGGCCACAGCCAGGCCCGCACCCTACAAGGTGTCACCACCTCATAGCCATTCCAGCGCACCGACCAGCCCGCCAACTAAGCAAGCACCTGTGTGGCAGCATGCAAACCTTCGTGAAGGCCCTGCCACCGCGCCAGCACAACGGCTAGCTAGCCAGTCTGGTGTTGCATGCCTCTTTAGCCTGGACGCGTGTCTAGGCAGGATGAGGCGGCGTTGAACGAGATGGGTTCTATTACCGTCTCCGATAAAGTTGGAGGGCACGTAAGCAGCGCATTTAATGTGTTTGTCCTACAACGTCAGCGATAAGCTTGTACACTGTAGCTACTTTACACCTCCTATGTGCCACTATGGCAACCCCTTTGACATATAAAAGGAGGCTCGAGGCGTAGTGGGGAAGGATTCAGTCTTTTTGGACTGGGCATGCATAGCAGCGATTTTAAGAACTCAAGAACACTCAATATACACCCAATGCAGGACTAGGGTTTTACGCTCCTCAGCGGCCTGAACCTGGGTAAAAAACCCTCGTGCTGATCACCAGACCTACTCTTTGTGCAATTCCCTCCCCGCTAATCGTAGAAGGGATCCTCATGATCCCATGGGTGCTATTTCCCGACATCCTTGGCGCGCCATGTAAGGGAAAGAAGTGGTGCAAATCTGGTCTAGTAGTTAGTGTGTTAGTTTCTTCATCGCCACGGCTCTGAAGAAGAAGATCAGTTCGTCTGGAGCCGGTCCGCCTGTGCCAGCGCGAACGGGCGACATGGCAGATGCTGGTGGCAGAAAAGATCAACACCATCCACACCATTCTAGTACCAGAAGTAAGGCGAGTGGCGTCGTCCGCAGTGGCCACGACGATCCGCATGCTACCACACCCAAGGATGGAGTTGTGCTGCCTATGGGCTGCATGGGGACCTCCAAGGGTAGGAAGACGACCCCACTGACGCATGCACCGCGGTCCTCATAGGTCATGTAAGACGAGTAGTGCCGCGACGGTGGAGACCCGAGGAGTCGTTGCGGTAAGAGCCATGCGTGTTATTTTCAAGATGTGCAAGGTCGACATGCACGTCAAGATGCTGGTGAAAAGGGCGCGCGGTCGCAGAATCGTGATGGAACTCCTTCTAGCGTAGTTAGAAGTCCGAGCTCCTCCCATTCCTTGCGCTTGTCGCTGCCACCGATGCGAGCAGAAGCGTTAGCACGAGCACAGATACTCCTCGACTTTCCTCCTATAGCGGAGAAGCAAGAAGAGTGAACGGATGCTATCCAAAGTCTTATTGCCCATGCCAATAGAGATGACCACCAGGAGGCAAGTCCTTCACGGCGCCACGCCAGCGAGCCGGCGCGTGTCGATAGTGGAAGAGTTGGAGGTGCTGCAACCACAGTGCACTCCCCTCCACCGCGGCAGCGGCGGTCCCCAGCTCGTCGGGTTGACACCCGTGATAACGTGTCCACAGCATCGTCTGATCCATGAGCACGTCGCGACCAATGTCAAGTTCTTTGGGAACAGATCAAGGAGGATGCCCGGACCACCATCGAGTGGCGACGGGAGGCGCGCCACCAATCTGATAGGCATGCTGGGCCCACTACGTACTGCCCTATGCTGGAGGATGCTGATGACTTGTCCTATGCAATAACCTGTCCAGCATTTACTCATGAGCTACGACAGTTCCAGTGGCCCACCACCCGCACGTTCAAACCAGAGGTCCCGGAGAAGTACGACGACAAGACTCATCCGTCCGAGTTCCTGAGCGTTTACACCATCGCGATGCAAGCCGCTGGAGCTCAGGACGGCAAGGTACTTGCCAACTATTTGCCGTTAGTGCTCAAGCCCAAAGTCAGGTCTTGGTCGATGCACCTGCCGATAGATTCCATCTCCTCTTGGTCGGATCTGTGCCACGAGTTTGTTGGTGCCTTTACTAGCGGCAACATAGCTCCTGTCCAGGCAAGTGATTTGCATGTGATCCCTCAGAGGGACGGTGAATGCTTTTGCTAGTACATACAGAGATTCAGCTGGGTGCAATATAACATCCCAGATGTTCATCCCACCGCTGTCATCAGCGTGTTCCATCAGAACATGCACAATCGTAAGATGCGTGAAGAGCTGGCAATGAACAAGATCATGGATGTTGCCGAGCTATATGTTCTGGCAGATAGGTGTGCCCGAGCTGAAGAAGGAAGGAAGTACCTCGACGAAGATGCCGACTAGGGAAGTGACTCTAAAGATGAAGACGTCGTCGCCCCGGCGAAGAAGGGCCAACAACGCAACAGGAAGCGCAAGGGCAAGACCGTGCTTGCTGTCGAGGAATTCGGCAACCCCGACGTTGCCGAGAAGGACAAGGTTGACGACCCGTCATGGAGATTGCCGAGTGTGATGCCTGCCGAGCCTTGGCGTCTGCCGGCAAGCCAGAGGACTCTGACAAGCAACATTGAAAGATTCACCGCACAAAACTATCGTCAAGTTGAGCAGCTGATGGAGAAACAAAGGGCTGAATATGAAATACGAGACAAAGAGAAGGGTCAAGATGGTGCTAAGGAATCCGGCAAGAAGCACAGTGGCCGAGGAGGCCGCCGTGGCAAGGACATGCAAGAAGAGAGGCCTGCTCAAGGCCGCGAGAAGAAAGACAGTGATGCTGATCATGATGACGATGATGAGTCCATCGAGCACGAGTTCCAGAAAGGTACGGAGGTCATGTGTCTTGATGGAGGCACTTCATTGCATATTTCCCACTGCCAACTTAAACAGTGGGCACGTGAGATTAAAGCAATGGAGCCAATGATCGACGCCCAGACGCCACTGAAATGGTCCAACAGGCCTACCAATTTTGACGCCGACGATCACCCTGATTGCACAACTACGATTAGGTGTTTGCCGTTGTTGGTTTCACCAACAATCTGCAAGCTCAAGGTGACAAAAATGTTAGTTGATGGTGGGGCCCGTCTGAACTTCATCCTGCCCAATGTGATCAAGAGGTTGAAAATTCCTGATGAAGACCTGAGAGAAACGGGTAAGTTTCAAGGGATCAATCCAGGAGAAGCCAGCCTAAAGGGAAGATCACACTACCAGTCACATTTGGTGGCGACCTCAACTACAGGACAGAGAAGATCATTTTTATGTTGCTGAAATTCCATTGTCGTATAATGGGATTCTTTTTCGTCCTGCACTAGCCAAGTTTATGGCGGCATCACACTACGCTTACAACACGCTAAAGATGCCCGTCCCAATGAGCATCATCACTGTCGGCTGCGACAATAGGGATGCGCTCATCTGTGCCGACCAACTCTACTGTGAGGCAGTTGTAGCACCTGCTATCAAAACACTTGCTTCTGCCACTAGAGCCCTTGAGGGGAAGAAGACCGGCAAGACCTCAACCACCGGCAAGACTTCTGGACCCGGCAAGGACTCATGCACCCACTCCGGCAAATGCACCTGCTCAGAGTGCCATGTTCCCGTTGAGGACGTGCCAGAGAGCTACACTGGCAAGAGTAAGAAATCCAAGGCAGCACCACCAGAAACCAAGAAGGTACCTGTCAAGGAGGATGGCATGGGAAGAGCTTTTACCATAAGCTCCACCCTTGACAGCAAATAGGAAAGTGCGCTCATCGCCTTCCTGCGGGCGAATGTCGATGTGTTTGCATGGCAAGCATCTGACATCCCCAGTGTTCCCAGGGAGGTGATTGAGCACCACCTTGTTGTCTGTCCTCATGCGCGTTCCGTCAAGCAGAAGGCTAGGAAGCAAGCTTTGGAGCGACAAGAGTTCATCATTGAGGAGATCAGGAAGTTCGAAGCGGCAGGCTTGGTTAGAGGAGTGCTACACCCAGTGTGATTGGCCAATCCAGTGCTGGTGCGTAAGGAAAATGGTAAATGCAGGCTGTGTATTGACCAGATAGTGGACTCCACTTCCGGGTGTGATCCGCTGTCGTTCCTCTATGGCTTCTCAGGATACCACCAAATCTTCATGACGATGGAAGATGAAGAACAAACCGCGTTCATCACCCCATGTGGTTCGAAGTTTGCTCGAGCGGTCCAAATTGGTTTTGAGCCCTAGCTACATAGATATATGGAAGGTTATATGGATGATATAGTGGTCAAAACCAAGGAGAAGGCCACGCTCGTGCAAAATCTGGAGGAAACATTTGCAAATTTGTGCAAGATCAACCTCAAGCTCAACCCTGAGAAGTGTGTGTTCGGCGTCCCATTTGGCAAACTTCTTGGATTCTTTGTATCTCAACGCAGAATCGAAGCAAATCCCGACAAGATCAAAGCGATTGAGCAGATTGATGTGCCAAGACGAGTCAAGGATGTTTGTAGGCTCGCCGGCTGCATTGCTGCTCTGAGTAGGTTCATCTTCAAATATGCTGAGCACGCCCTCCCCTTTTTCAAAATTTTGAAAATGGCAGGTCCAATGAAATGTCCTCTGTCGGCGTCCTGGATTCGGGGGTATCCAGCCCTGCCTGCCTGCGGCCCATCATGTGGCTCCATCAGCGGCCTGGTACGGCCCGGCTTCAACACCAACACCGCAAGACCCTCGCTAGGGGCCAAGTCTCGTGAGGCGGGCAACGCCAAGACCCCCGAAGGAATTGGCCTCCTCAGGAGGGCTCTTGAAGGGCAGAGAGTTCTATGCAGCTACCTCACGAGGCTCAGTTGACATGAGCCATGACGACCAAGGCCAGGCGGGTGCAGAGCGCATGTTTCCTCTTTGGTCCAAAGGAGGCAAGCCACAGGCGCGGAGTCCTAAGGAATCAGCCAAAGTTTCCCATTTCAGTGCAACGAGACCAAGATCGCCAGGACGGCAGGATGGAGGTCATCGACGATCCCACTGTAGCGTCACGACCAGAGGCTTTTCGCAGGTGAAGACCACTTTTGTCAGGATAGACTGTACCACTTGTCCCCTTTCAAATACGGCCATTGTGGGATCCCTTCCCGCTCATATTTGGGAAGAGAACCAAGGCCACCTCCATAGAGAGGGGATGGAGGGACGAGATCAGAACAAGTAGAGCTAGCATACACCACACCAGCCCATGAGCACCTCATCTCCTGAGGCTTGTTCATCCTCTGTACTAGTTCATCCCCAGCCCTCTGAGGCAATCCACCACACCACACTAGATAAGGGTATTACACCACAACGGTGGCACGAACCAGTATAAATCGCTGTGTCTTTGTGTCTCTTTGAGCTCGACGCACTAGGCTTAGGAGGATCGCGAGTAGGCAGGCTGGGCAGGTTGAGATCTCCGCACGCACCCCAGAGTTCAAACCTTTCAAGGGTTTACGGATCCCTAACTCCGACATTTGGCGCGCCAGGTAGGGGTGAGTCGGATCTTCTCTCCCGTCGACCAGTCCTCCGTCGCTCCACAGACACCATGGCCAGCACCCCGCGAGCGCACGTCGAGCACTGGCTCGTCCAGACCTCCTCGGTAGTGCCCGCTGACGAGTAAGATCTCCACTCTGCTTTGCTCGCGGCCCATGTTCTGTTGGGGGCGACCGGCCGCAGGGGGCGCGGTGTAACCTTTCTCCACTGGCGCCGCACCGCAGCTGTGCTGCTGTGCAATCTGTGAACTACGCTGCAGCAAGCACTCTACACTCGCACAGGGAATAGGCAAACATGTGGGCGGTGGTCATCGTGGCCCGAGAGATCCTGCGGTGCAGGTTGCTGGAGAGAGGCCGTGACACCCTGCTAGAATGGGTCTCCGAGCTGCTGGATGCAGCATGCAGGGGGCAGCGCCGTTCTGCACCTTTCTCACGTCGCGGGTGGTGGTGGCGGCGCATGCTCATCCCCGACACAACTGTGCGCCCCCTCCCAGGGACCCTGGAGAGCCTCTCGACGCTAACCATCCCTACCGAGCAGCCCGCGCCGCCCCAAACATGCCCCTTCGACATGGGGCTGCTCCAGGCAACACCACTAGGGGCCGCGTAGGAGTGTCGGCCCGTGACCAGCAGGACCAGAGAGCGGACCGCGGGAATGTGAGGCGGCCGGGCGGCGCTGTTGGTGCGAACAACCCAGAAGCTGACGTCCCCGTCACGATGGGTCCAAGGCACGCGTGGGGAGAGGGCCCCAGCTGATCCTCCCACCAGGCTGGGTGCTGGACACACACGAGGCCGAGCTCTCCTTCGAGCCACCACCAAGCCCCGCCAACATCTCCAACGGTGACAGCCTCTGGGCATAGCTAACGCTGCAGGAGCATGCTTACGCTGACCATGGATCGCATGTGGACTAGGGTGCAGCTGCCACCAGGACACTCAAGACGACGGATCCCCCGCAGGAGCATGAAGGACGTTGGGAGCAACACGGGGGAAGCCCGGCGGCAGGGCCCTCCTCGCGCCGCACGGAGCAGGGCCCTGCCTTGTCACAGCCTGGTTTTTTGCCCTCTTTTCTTTGCCTGATTTTCATCTAAGTTGGTTTGAATTTGGAGTTTTGAATCATTCCATTTGGACTTGATCACTTGGGCATCCCTTGATTTTCACCCAAGTGCCCCCTCTCCTCTTCTAACCCATCATTTCACTCCTGGCCAACCCAACAAAATTGCTTCGAATATTTTTCTTAAATGAAAAATATTCATTTTGCCTCCTAAACCCTAGCTAAAACCTTTGACCTCCAAAGCAACCTTCATTTCTGTTGCCCCAAAAATCCTGAGAAAAATCCCAAATATTCTTTGGACCCTAGGGCACATTTCTGAGCAAAAATATTTCACCACTTTTTGGAGTATTTTTGCTACAGATAATATCTTCACTGCTGGGCTGAAATGGTAGTTTCTACAGCAACTACCTTTTTACTAGCTCCAATGCAGCGGGTTTTCCTTGTGCTTATTCACCTTAGTAAGAGTCAGTAAAACCCCAAAGATCAGCCCTTGAATCACTGTGGTTTGACCATAGTAACTGTTCAAAGTTTATGTCCAGTAACTAAACATCTTCACCATTTCACTTCTACTGCACCTGGAAACCAACCGAGTCGTGGTAACACCTAAAGTTACTAAGGACTACACGCTAGACATCATGGTTAGTGCATATGTGGCCTGATGTCACGGTCCATGCAGTGACCGCATTCGTCCGAGGGTGCTGGCTTGCCGAACGCGCGCTCTACGCGTCGCCAGCGCCTCTCTGGCGCGCGAGACCGCTGCTCGGCCAGCCTGTGCGTGTCCCCCCGCGCCACCATCCTTGTCTCCACCCCCTTAACTCATCCCTGCCGCTCGCCGATGCCGTAACTCGCCGCAGAGAGCACGGGCATGGTCCGGCCAATGGCACAGTGCCCGCGCACTGTGTTCGTCCCCTTCCTCCTTGCTCCTGTGCTCGTCCGCGTCCGTGCACAACTCCTACGTGAACCCCGTCACCTTCTCCCTCTCTCTCTGGCACCATTCGTCGCCGGGCGCCGGCGACAGTAGTCCTCCGGCGGATCCCGAGCCCTCCTCGCCGCCCCGCCTATAAATAACCCCCTCCGCAGCCTCCTGGAGCACCGCACCTCACCACACCTTCCTCCCAGAGCCACAGAAGCCGTAGCCCGGCCGGGCAGGCCCTGGGCTGCCGTCCCCAAGCCGAGCACACCGGCGATCCCCCTGGATCGACCCCGCAGCCGAGGCGACCCCGCCAGGGCCTCCGCCTCTCCTCCGTGAAGCCAACGAGCCAAGCCCGAGCCCCTGGAGCCGCCCCTAGCCGCCATCTTCCTCATCTCCGGCGACCTCCGCGTTCTGCCTACGCTTGCGAGGAAGAAATCGACGCCGTCCGGTCACCATTTGCCATGCCACGGGTATGGGCAGGTGTGCAAGAACCTTCTCCGTCGATCCCTCCCTCTCATCTTCCCCCAAGAGGCCTCGACGCCAGCGAACGCTCTGGCGAACCGCCACCCGTCTCTGTTTTCTTTCCCCCTCCCTCCGGCCTGACTAGCGGGGCCCACTATTCAGCCACTCATAATGCGCGCGAAGCGGTATGAGTGGTGGCGCCCCGGGAAAGTACGCCATCGACGTCACCCCCTCTCTGTTTTTCTTTTTTTCAAATTTATTTAAATTCCAGGAGCATTCAAACAGCCATAACTTTTATTCTACAAGTCCAAATGCAGTGATTCTTTTTGCATTGTGTTCTTTGTCTAAAAATCTAACAGCTCCCAAAAGATGGGATTTTTCCTTGCTGTCTAGATTTTCTGGCAATTTTCAGAATGTTTCTTGATATTTTCTTTTGTGGTTTTTGAATGTTTTCAGAGGAACCAGCTTGTCTTGAGGATCACCAGGAGCCTTGTGACCCTCATCAGTACTAAGGCAAGCCACAGTAACATTTTCATGGTGCCACTTCAATATTATTGATTTTCATACTTGAACTTATGAATATTGATGCATTTTAATTAGTTATATAATAAATATATTCTGTTATATGCTTGTTATGTTAAAATGCTTGAACTTCAGTATGTTTGAAGTAAATATTGTTGGTAAGATGATGAGAACTTAGTGGTTAGAGTTAAATAAATAATATGGTCATAGAATTGATGAGAAATTTGGATATTATTTTTGCATGAGGTATAATGAGGATAATTGCTAGAAATGGTTTTGGTATAAGTAAAGAAAGGTTTTTACCAGTATAGTAGTATGATTTTATGTTGGCTCCGTGGGAGCGTATTTGGTGCAGTTTTGCACGGTTATGTGATGCATATGTTAAGCAATTTATGGTATGACACTGGTTAATTTCTTTTCACATTAAAAGTTGAACCTGATTAATATTCAACTTGAACATGTTGTTGACCGGGTCATGGTGCCGCTGAAACGAGTCTTTCCCAGTGCAACCACATTTGCCGGTATGGGACGGCCTTAATGCGTTTCATTGGCATGCCTTTGGTCGGTACCTCTAATTAGGGAAGGTTATGGGCGTGTTGTACCCTGGCCCGGTAGACAAGCATAACCTTGTGAGCTCGTTGTTAAGTTAAGTTTTGTACCGGATCCCAGTGTGGATCGTGGCCACGACGGTGGTCGAGGTGTCTGGAGGTAGACACGGGGCCACCCAGGAATAGCCCAGTGGGGTCTGAGTCGGAGGGGCCAGGAGAGTGTCATGACAGTGAAATGGTTTCGTCGGAACGATGTTGGTCCACTCGGATGGGAGAGTGAGGCCATGGGTTCTGTAGTGTGGGTACAGTGTACTAACCTCTGCATAGTGTATTTAATCTATCGATAGCCGAGTCCACGGATACGGACACGCTCGAAAGTAAGGTACACCATGGGTCAACACTTAATAAATATGCACACTAAATTGCACTAAGGATGACAGTGAGGTCATCGTGTTGAGTTGGCCATGAGTTGGTCGGGTTGTGATCGCCGTAAGGATCACGGGCCATGAGTTGGTCGGGTTGTGATTGCCGTAAGTATCACGGGCCATGAGATGGTCTGGTTGTGATCGCTGTAAGGATCACGGGTATGTGTTGGTATTATTATGTTTGTTGGTCACATCTGGTAAGCAATTTGGGAGAATGAGTACCTGTTGAGCGTAGTCACATCATGTTGGTTATATAGTTGCATCGTTGATTAAAACTGGATAAATATCATAATATTGTCTGCCATCTTGTTATGCTTATTGTGAGCTTGCAAGTACATTCAATGTACTGACCTGGCGTGTCATGCCAGATTTCAGGAAAGTCCTGTTGGAAAGGAGTGCTGTCCGAGTCTAGATCGTGTCCATGTCGGTGTCCCTGTGCTATGGAGTCCCGCTACGACGTTGTTCCGCTGCCGAGTAGTTGTCATGATCGAGGCCCCTTTATGTTAACCACATAATGTACATATTGTTCAGCCGCACCGTGTGTGCCGCTTGGCCTCACTAACTGTTGTAATATGAACTATGTTCCGCTAGCATGAATAAAGCGGTTATATTCTGTGCCATGTTGTTGTGTGTTGCCAGAAGACAAGGTCTCTGGGCTGGCAATGCAGTGTAAACCAGTCGCTCTGAGCCGGGGTGCCACATGCCTAGAGGTAGGTTCCCCGTCGGGGAAGGCGCCGGCAAGCCCTTCTCCCCGGTGGGGGGCCTACGGTCGCCGAGGATGCCTCCAGCGTCCCATTGGCCCCTTGGTCTTGTCCTGGTTTCTGGTCTTCGCAATGGTGGTCAGGGGTGGTGCAAGGCGGGGTCCTCTTTGGGTGACATGATGCAAGGCTCCGGCCTATGAAGGTCTCCGCTCGTGCGACTCTCACGTAATAATGAGTGGGGTTGTACATGCCCCGGAGTCTCCTGAGGGCCGCCCTGAGGCCTCACGGGGGCTCCCACCCACGTCCTAGTGGAAGCACCATGCTCCGCGCTAGCCGTCGACACTGTCCCCAATGACTATGCCTAGCCAGTGGAAGCACTTAGCTCTGCATTGGTGAGAATACCGAAGACCGAAGACTATAATCTAGCTAGGCGCTGGACGCGACCGTCTGCTTTTTGCCTCCTTTTTGTATTTGCTTGCCGACTTTTTGCAGCAGTTTGTTTTCGTGCATTTATAAAATGGGGGGAGTTTTCTCGTTTCATGTCGCTCTCTTGCCTTCAGTTCTTGTATTCTTTCTAGAGCTCGTGACTGTTGCCCTGCCCTCAAGCGCCTCGCGAGCTGGAGCTGGGTACGGTGCACGTGCTGGCGCCGATCTCCCCCCCGGGGGGCTCAAGGGTGCGGTCGCCCCACGCGCCCACCTCGCCACGGTCTGGCAGTTGGCTCCTCACGAGGCACTCTACGGCAGGCCAGCAGGCCCCTCAGGAGGCACAGAACCTCACGAGCTCGTGGCAGGGTTGCCTCAGGAGAAGGAGCGCTGCCACTACACCAGGCCTCACTCGAGACCCACGTAACCAAAGATAAGTCATAAACAGCTACTTTGCTTGGCGGCCCGCAGCCCTGTGGGGCAATGTTCCTAGTGCTACTTCAAAAGCATTCCTCAACCTTACACATCATAAGGGGCACCCCCTTTTCAAAATACTCTCATAAAGAATGCATTCAAGTTTTCGTCATACAGGTCAAAGAAAAAGAAACACATGCCTAGTTGGACGCGCCTTCTTCGTCGTCCCATCCACGGTGCTTGCGCCGTGGCTTCCATCCTCCTTGTCATCACCACCCATGCCAGCTTCTTCGGTTGCGAGCATAGCCCTGTCGTCCTCAGGAGTCAGCTCCTTCACCAAGGCATCCACATTGCCATCCACCCACTTGGCGAGCTTGTCTTGGGTGGCCGCAGGCACGAAGGCTAGCACGGTGCCAAAATCGAAGTGGGAATCAAGATTTAGGAGATTGCCGAAGATGCGTGAGAGTGCACGCTTGTAACAGCCCCAAAATTGGGTTATCAATTTTTGTGCTATTATTCCTTCCTGGGACTCATTTTTTCAAATCTTTCTCCTGAGTTTTGTTGATGACTCTGAGATTTCTTGTCATTTCCAACCTTTCAAAACTTGCTCATGTCTTTTTCGGTGGGAAAGACCTCAGTTGCATCATCTTAAACCCTCTCAAACATATATTCCAAATTTTTGGAATTTGAATATGCCCTTTGTGATTTCAAAGGGGCTATCACTTTCGTTGATCTATTGATCATCCCATCTGTTCCTAGAGACCCTTCTATCCTTCTAAACCTTGGATATGCAAAAATATTGCCAAGTCCAATGCAATATTTTGAATTGTGATTTATTCCTTTTCTTGCCTTTCTGAGGAATAAAATTGAAAGGCATAGCTAGCCATCTGCTAAATTCATGTGAACTGGTGGAGTTGATAATTATGATTAATCCAAGCTCTGGCAATTATATTGGCCATAATTAAATAAGAAAAAGTTGCCTTTTCTTATTTTATGCCAATATTCCAGTTCTGCCATTTTCTAAAGGAACTACTATTTTTATAGCAGGGAAAATTCTCACATAAATTGTGGAGCTTGTCCTTGCTATATAATCACTAGTTCCATCATTATCTCATATTCACCAGTTAAAAAATTGGGCACATGATCCAATGCAAGTTTGTGCCTTCTCTAAAATTTTGCAAAGGAAGTGCTTTATTCCTAATTCCATTTGAGCTGCAATTTGGCAGGGTGATTAATATTGATAAACCACCCATGGATACCAAAGATGAGCTCAATCCAATCATCCTAGCTCCCTGTGCAATTTTTCAAAGTTTCCGACCAGATTGTCACTTTGTGAAGGAAGTACCTTCATAGAGTTTCCAAATAGGATGAAAATTTTCCATCCTCTCAAGTATCCCAAATTATTAGCCTTAACCCAAATTCAGATCATTTCATTTAGCTATGTGAGCACAGGAGCAATTCTTGTTTTCTGTCCAAATTTTCAGTTTGTGAAGCCAGTATATTTTATCTTGCTCCATTATGGCTGAAAATAATTTCAGGAATTCTCCTATCCATATAACCCATCTACCCAAGTTTCTGGTCCAAAGTGATGCTTGTGAAGAAAGTACCAATTTGGTAAGTCCATTTGGTGTGATCTTTTTACAACATCTACTTATGACCAAATCATGAGGATTTGCCAAGTTGTAGCTCAATCCAATACCTCTAGTGAGTGCTTCATCATCATTTGATTTCCAGACAGTTTTTAGCAGTTGTTAAGCAACTATGCTGAATATTTGTCCTAATGACCTCAAAACCCCCAGGACCGTAGTCCTTGCTACCCTAAGCCTGCCAGACATCAAGTTTACCATTTCACCTCTCTGGTTTTACCTCTAGGACGTTGCCAAGTTTGCATCAGTAAACTTGTGGAGCTTGGTTTACTCCACTCCCTTTGTCTCTGCCTGTCTATTTACCGTAGTAACAATCCACTCTAGAAGGACTATGCGTTATACATGATTTAACCTCAGTAAAAACTCCCGAGCGTGCCATGCCAGTGGTGACCACGAGGGAAGCCAGCCAAAACGGTGGTCTAGCCACTGTTCTCGTCGGCAGCGCTACTCTGACCGTCCCTGACCTTGCCATTAATGTCCTACAGCTCCGCATCGTCGTCGTCGTTCACCTGGACCCCGCTCCCCCTCCGTTTTCTTCTCCGACGAGCCGTGCCAAGGGCCGAATACTAAGCTCCCGTGAGCCTGTCTTCCTCCTTGCCCCTGTCTGCTTATTCCTCTCGTCTGCGAGCGCTCCTCATCTCCGTGAGCCTCTGCTGCTCGTCGTGACCCTCCTCGTCACCTTCCCGTCCCACCCGGTGAGCCTTGGCCGCGCCTGCCGACGCTGCACCATCGCCAACGCGCGGAAACATCGCCTGCCACGTGCCACCTCCTCCCGCCTTCCTGAGCTTCCCCCGCGGCTATAAGTAGCAGCCCCGAGCTCCCTCGCAGTCCACCATCCCTCCTTGTAGCTCTCCCCCTCGCCTTGGATCTCCCTGTACACTCCATGGCCGAAGCCTCACGGCCGACCGCTGCCTAAATTCGGCCAGTGCCGTGCTCCCCTTGACTCCCTTCCTCCACCAGTAACATCCCCGGAGTCCGGTGACCCATTTCCCCCCCTCATTCCCTCGCCGGAGCAATCTTACCACCAAGCCTCGCCGTCCTTTGCCTCCGCTGTCGACGCATCTCCAGAGTCGCGGTGCCGGCGCTACAGGTCGCCTCGAGCCACCCTGTTGCCACCTACGGGCGCGGCATGGAGTGGCAGGGCTCCCGCGTGCATCTCCCGGCCCTCCCGTGCCGCTAGTCGCCGGCTCCGACGAGAGCCACGACGCTCCTCTGCATCAGCATCAGGGAGAAGAAGGGAGCGGCCAGGAGGAGGTGTTGACCTGGCCAGGCTAGCGAGGCGGGCCGCATGGCCCCACCTGGCAGCGGCCCAGGAGCCCGGCCCCCTGCTGCCTCTTTGACTGCTCAGCGCCATGTGGATAAGTGGAGGCGTCCCGCCGCGAAGCCGTTTTCCTGATTGGAAAATGTATTCTCAGAAAGATGCATTCAGTTCAAAACTGCCAGGGACTTGTTTATAGAAGTATTTTTACAGATTAGTCCCTAAGTTTTAAACGTCCGTATCTTTTTACCCGTAACTCCGATTGAGGTAAATCCAACGCCCACGTCTTCGTCTCGTTGAGCCCGTTCCGTTCCCATCATTTTCACTATGGTTTGATGATACGTCCATTTTGGATCATGCTTTTATATCAATATTTATTGCATTATGGGTTGTTATTACACATTATAGCTCAATACTTATGGCTATTCTCTTATTTTACAAGGTTTACCATGAAGAGGGGGAATGCCGGCAGCTGGAATTCTGGCTGGAAAAGGAACAAACATTGGAAACGTATTCTGCACTGCTCCAAAAATCCAGAAACTCCAGGAAACTTATTTTTGGGAATGAATAAGAATTATTGAGCAGAAGAAACACCTTAGGGGGCCCACACCCTGGCCAGGAGGGTGGGGGTGCGCCCACCCCTACTGGGCGTGCCCCCTGTCTCCTGGGCCCCCTGGTGGCCCCCTGGTGTCCATCTTCTGCTATATGAAGGCTTTTACCCAGGAAAAAATTGTGGGTAAGCTTACGGGAAGAAACTCCACCGCCAAGAGGCGGAACCTTGGCGGAACCAATCTAGAGCTCCGGCAGAGATGTTCTGCCAGGGACACTTCCCTCCGGGAGGGGAAGATCATCACCATCGTCATCACCAACGATCCTCTCATTGGGAGGGGGTCAATCTCCATCAACATCTTCACCAGCACCATCTCCTCTCATTACCCTAGTTCATCTCTTGTATCCAATCTTGTATCCAAACCACAAATTGGTACATGTGGGTTGCTAGTAGTGTTGATTACTCCCTGTAGTTGATGCTAGTTGGTTTACTTGGTGGAAGATCATATGTTCAGATCCTTAATGCATATCATTACTCCTCTGATTATGAACATGAATATGCTTTGTGAGTAGTTACGCTTGTTCCTGAGGACATGGCTGTAGTCTTGCTATTAGTAGTCATGTGAATTTGGTATTCGTTTGATATTTTGATGAGATGTATGTTGTCTTTTCCTATAGTGGTGTTATGTGAACGTCGACTACATGACACTTCACCATTATTTGGGCCTAGAGGAAGGCATTGCGAAGTAATAAGTAGATGGTGGGTTGCTAGAGTGACAGAAGCTTAAACCCTAGTTTATGCGTTGCTTCATTAGGCGATGATTTGGATCCATATGTTTAATGTTGTGGTTAGGGTTACCTTAATACTTCTTTTGTAGTTGCGGACGCTTGCAAAAGGGGTTAATCATAAGTGGGATGCTTGTCCAAGTAAGGGCAGTACCCAAGCACCGGTCCACCCACATATCAAATTATCAAAGTACCGAACGCGAATCATATGAGCGTGCTGAAAACTAGCTTGATGATAATTACCATGTGTTGTCACGCCCAATATGTGATACTATACTAAAGAGACTCGAAGGTCCACCAAGGATAGAACCGCATATTGATATGCTTTTGCAAGGTGGATATCATTAGATCGTACCATTAGATAATAGTTGGGGATGCATACAAGAGGCAAACAATGCCACACGAATACAACATCATCCAACTACAGATGAAACACAAACAGAAACTCAAACGACATCCACCCTGCTAGCCCAGGTTGCCGACCTGGAACCTATCCCCTGATCGAAGAAGAAGCAGAAGAAGAACTCCAAAACAAGTAACATTGCTCTCGCGTCATGATCATCGCAATACATGTACCTGCAACTGTTGTTGTAGTAATTTGTGAGCCACGAGGACTCAGCAATCCCATTACCATGGGTATCAAGACTAGCAAAGCTTAATGGGTAAGGAAATGGATAAGTGGTGAGGTTGCAGCAGCAACTAAGCATGATATGGTGGCTAACATACGCAAATAAGAGCGAGAAGAGAAGAAACGGAATGGTCATGAAGCTAGCAATGATCAAGAGGTGATGCTGAACTCCTACTTACGTCAAACATAACCCAAAATCCGTGTTCACTTCCTGGACTCCGCCAAAAAGAGACCATCACGACTACACACGCGGTTGATGCATTTTAATTCGAATCTGGTGTCAAGTTATCTACAACCGGATGTTAACAAACTCCCATCTGCCACATAACCGCGGGCACGGCTCTCGAAAGTTTATACCCTGCAGGGGTGTCCCAACTTAGCCCATCACAAGCTCTTACCATCAACAAAGGATATTCCTTCTCCCAGGAAGACCCGATCAGTCTCGGAATCCCGGTTCACAAGACATTTCGACAATGGTAAAATGATAGCAGCAAAGCCGCCTGAATGTGCCGACAAATCCTGATAGGAGCTGCACATATCTCGTTCTCAGGGCACACCGGATTGTCCAAACTTCCGGTAGGCCAGCCCAGAGTTGCACCTGGTGGCCACCGGCGGCTGACAGGTTGGACCAACACTCACGACGAGCACTGGCCGGGGGAAGGGTAAATAAAGATGACCCTCGGGCTCCGGAAACCCAAGGGAAAAAGGCTTAGGTAGGCAAATGGTAAAACCAACATTGGGCCTTGCTGGAGGAGTTTTATTCAAAGCGAACTATCAAGGGGGTCCCATAAATCACCCAACCGCGTAAGGAACGCAAAATCAAGGAACATAACACCGGTACGACGAAACTAGGGCGGCAAGAGTGGAACAAAACACTAGGCATAAGGCCGAGCCTTCCACCCTTTACCAAGTATATATATGCATTCATTAAATAAGAGATATTGTGATATCCCAAGATAAACATGTTCAAACATGGAGCAATCTTCATCTTCACCTGCAACTAACAATGCTATAAGAGGCGCTGATAAAAGCGGTAACATAGCCAAGCAACGGTTTGCTAGGAAGGGTGAAAAGGTTAGAGGCTGACATGGCAATTTGGCAGGCTTGAAGAACAAGTGATAGGTAGCACAACATAGTGATAGAACGAAGCAACTAGCATAACAATGATAGTCGTGAGATCCAAGGTGACGGTCATCTTGCCCGAGATCCCACTAGGAAAAAGAATGAGTCCATGAAGAAGATGAAGCCATGAAGTCGAACCAAGCGTAGACGAACGAATCCTCACGATCGCAACGAAATAGGAACTAACAAGAAGGAGCACAACTGGAAAGAAGCAAGCACATGGTAAACGCACAACACATAAACATGACATGATGCACAATCAAGTATGATGCATGACAAGGTTAAATGTGGCATGGCATGGCAAAGTGCACAAACAATACTACAAATTAAGTGGAGCTCAATATGCAACATGTTGCATATTGCCGAAATACCACATTTGATTTATTTAGTTTACTCTCGGTTAAGATACTCAACAAATATTAAATGTTGTTAAACAAGGCAAGGGGTGAAGCATATGAAAAACTACCTATCTAGGCAAGTTTAAATGAGGTCGGAACAACAAGCAACAATTCCGGAAGATCCCCATGTGCATATTTTGAATTTGCTACTGTTCTGCCCTAAACCATATTTTAATTTTTTTTAAACAGTAAAACAAAGTGCACTAAGTTAATCTATGCATTTTCCGCCCCATTTACATATAAAGTTTATTAAATTCGGAGCTACGGTTATTTAGTTATGAAATAAAACATTTTAACATGGCATTTATGCAAAAAAACAAGTTTAAGCATTTTAAACATGGATGAAAGTTGCAAAAATATGAAACTAGATGAAAAAGTAAGCATTTTACATGTTAAAATCATTTTAATCCAATGCACCATTTTCCATCACGATTGAGGGTTTTTCTGTAAAATTGCAGTCCGTGGATAAATAGCTAAAATCGCTGGAAAGGAAAAAACAGAACAGGTTGAATCTGAGGCGAACTAGGCTGGGGTTCTCACCACGGGCTTAGCCCAGTCGATGAGGAGGAGGCCGGGCAGGGAGCACTAGGCCTTGGAGGCAGCAGGCCGACTGGGAATGGTTGGCTGGGCCTTGCCGTGGCTACAGCCCACGCAGCTGGCCAGCGCGGTCAACGCGCTCCTGGACCGGGCGAGCTGCTGCTGCTCGTTACTAACGAACGAAGAACAGAAGTAGCAGCAGGTTCATGGCGATGCAGTAGATGAGCAGAGGCGCGATGCAGAGGCAGGGGACCCGCGGGCTCGGTGGAACCGGGCAGTCCGAGGGTCAGGGAGGTGGTTCCCAGCGACGAGGAACTCTGGCGGGACGAACTTGGCAGGGCGGCGGCAGGACTGGCGAACGGCGCGACGAGGAGGAAAACGGGGATCGGCGTGAGGAGGGACTTGCGCGGGATGCGGCCCACACACGCAGTCAAGGGCATTGCTGGCTCGGGCGAGTGCTCGTCGTCTTCGACAGAGCAGAGCAGCGGTAGCAGCAGGAGTTGTCGCGGGGTATGGCGCTAGCAGGACTTGACGAAGGACGGCGATTGTGCAGGGGAAGTCAACGCGGGGCTGGGCATGACCCGAAGCAAAGGAGGCCGTGGCGTTCGACGCTTGGCGCGGGGCCTCAACAGCAGGGAGGCGAGGGGAGGCACGGATCTAGGCAGTGGAGGCCCTGGCCAGATGGTGGTTGACGAATTTGAGGTGCTCAGGCGCCATGGCTGCTCCAACTCCCTGCAGCAACCAGAGAGAGATGAGAGACCGGAGGGAAAGATAGAGATAGAAGAAGAAGTGGTGGGGGAAGGGCGCGACAGGGTCCTGGTGGTGCTGCTACTTGCAGCCGATGGCTAGATGCTCATGACGCCATCGGGATCGAGGAGAGGAGGCGCTGGTGGATGGAGGGGGCTGAAACCGAGGGAGATGGTCGAAGGCTGCTGGTGGAGGCCGAGAGGAATTTTGTATTGGGGCTCAACGAGGAGGAGGGAGAGCGCTGGTTGGATGAATCGGGCAGGGAGATCCCGATGGGGATTCGGTGGAGTGGCGGTGGCTTGGGGATGGATGGGACATGATCCTAGATCCTAGGGTTGGACCTATATATATAGCAAGTGGTTTAGGTTAGGGGTACCTAGTCCCTCCAATTGAAATCAAACGGCCGAGAATAAATAGTTAGTGAAGTCCAAATAAAAACAGAGATGTTTTGTAGATGTTTAGAGATGATCCGGACCCATTGGTCATGACAACCTGGGTCGGGTCCGGGAGAAGTTTTCGGACTAGGTTGCGGAGGTGGTCGGTGGCTGTGCAGAGAGGCTCAAACGGTCGGACAACAAATGAACGGTTGGTCTAGAAAGGGATAACAAAGGCAAGGGGGGAACGTGGAAACTATGAACGGATGCAAGCTTTATGAAAACCTGCAGATGCAACGCGCATGATGCTATGAGATGAAATGCAAGACATGAACAAAATGCAAAAAAAAGACAAAAGCCCAACCACGGAGGAAATAACATATCACATCTCCGGAAAAGGCAAGAGTTGGAGTTACGAATATGAAAAGTTGTATCCGGGGAGTTACAACACTCCACCACTATGAGAGGATCTCGTCCCGAGATCTAGGATGGCACTGGAGAGAAATGGAAGAGGAAGAGAAGAGGTAAAACTAAGTTGCTTCTTCGACCAATGAGTGAAACCACGAACCTTGAGAGGTTGGACAAATTGAAAGAAACAAAACAACGGAGATGACAAAGATTGCAAACAGTCTGTTGGACAAAAGGAACAAGGGATATGATGAGAATCAAGAGCTTAGGGTACAAGGTAGATTTTGAAGCCACTCCGGTTAAGATTAGCTGGACAAGGAATAAGAATAAAGAATTCGGGCAGCACTCCGGTTGAAAAGAGACGCATGACTTGATAAGATGAAAAGAACTTGAAGAGATGACACAACACTCTGGTTAAATCGATAAGCATGAAAAGAACGCGATCCTCACAATTCGAGATGATGAGTGAAAAGAGCAACATCACAATGTCTCCGGAGGAAAGAATAGAAGATAGATCATTGGAATAACAGAATGGAGTAGAAAATGCCAACTTCTGCCACAAATGTGCTTGGAAAGCACCCTTCCAAGAAGGTTATAGCGGAGTTGTTGGAAAACCAACAACGAAAAGAATAAGCTTGTAGTGGGCTTATGGAAACATCTCAACACTTGAGGTGAAATTCTGCCACTAACGAAAAACAATTGCTTGGTTGAGATCAAAGAAGAGATGAAAATTTCTTTCACTGAGAGGATAGGAGAAAACTCGGATCATTGATAAGCACCACAAATAGCAACATTCCTTAGAAAAGGCTTTAGGTGAAATCTATACCAAGATAACTCCAAAGAAGAGATTGATGAAATTAAAATACCTCATTCTTGACAACATGTGAATCACGAAACCTGAATGGAAATTGCCAAGAATGATATAACACCACCTCAAAAGCTAAGGTAGAAAGAATTGCACTTCAAAATGCAAGAAGAAGAATACTTGAACGCCTCAAAACAGAACATGTATTGAGCACCATGTTTAATTTTGGTATAGCTTGGTGGATCATCACCTCGAGAGAAGTCTTGAAGAACAAATGAAGAATGAAAGGAATCCTTGACGAACCACCATGTAGAGCCTCCATGAAGAACTCTGGTAATAAAAGGGTGATAGAAAGGAAGAGAAGTTGAAAACACAAGGTGAAGCCTTGCAATGATTTAGATGGAGCTTCGCGATGATAATGCGGAAAACTTGGAACTCTGGAAAAGAAAAGATGAAGCATCTCGAACGGAGAAATGTCACATGATGAATAACTCTGGAAAGAAGAAACTATATCACTTGGATGAAACAATCATAAGAATTACATTATGCATATCCTTCACCAATTTAGATTGATGACAACCAATGGATTTGGCATACTACTTATTCTCGTAGAAAGGATTGAGAGAGATATAGCGTAAGCTTGCGAAGGTCTTCAACGAACCACCGGTAGGATTGAAACAACGAATACACTAATATGAGAACAAAGGAAGTGAAATCTTGAACGAACGATTGTAAAAATTGGAAAAGAGAGTAGCAAGGGCACAATTCACCGGAAAGAATTGGAAAAAAATGAAGATTCTTGAGAGAATTTAGATACAAGAGAAAGAAGAGATCATGAACTGATTAGAGTATATTTGGAAGATGCATCGAAAGAATTCGAGAACGAGAGCTGAAAGCTGAGAATGAATAATTCTGAGATGATTGGCTCCAGAAAATGACACTGCAAAGACTCCTGAATTGCTCAGGATGGGTGAAAAGAATTCTCACAATCGAAAGCAATTATGAGAGGATGGCATAATGCTAGAACCATGAATCTTCGAGAGAAGGGACAAGATTTAGAGGAAACACTTCTTCGGTCTTCACATGTAGAGAATGATGATGAGAACCACCATGAATTGTTGAGATACTCCGGGAGAATTAAAAGAGGTAAGGTTGAGCCAAAGATGAAAAGAATTTGAAAACGACCTTGGAGAAGGCATGTGACTGATGAAAATTCATTCGTACGTCAAACTTGGAAATGAATTTGAGAATCGCTCCTGATAATTAGAAGAGTCATGTAAGATCTTGGGAAAATACCTGTGGGTTAGGGCCCACTAAAAAAACACCATCGGAAAAGATTTTAAAGAGAGATTGCACCGGTTGAATTAAATGGCTAGAATGAGATAACAATCTCCAAATAGCTTGAATGGATTAAGAATGGAAACACAAACCTTATGAGATATCTTCAAGACTCTGGAACAAATGAATAGCAAGAGGTGAATGATTGAGAGGTGCACCGGCATGAGAAAGCATTTGACACGAGGAAAGGAGTATGATCAACACTGAAAGCTTGAATTGGATCCACCGGAGAAGAAAAAAGAATGGAGGATGATGAACTTGAAGCTCGTGAGCATCTTCATGAGGGATCACCAGATCAGAACATTGATTGAAAAGAGTGAATTGACTTCACATGAATAAATGGATACTTGATTAAGAAATCTGAGTCCTTGAAGAAAAGGGCTGGGTGGGCGGGAAAACAAAGGCAACTTGGGGAATATGGAACAAACACCATTGAGAAAACTTAGAATTGATCTCACAAATGTTGAAATGATCGGATCCACTTGAAGAGAAGCACACCAGTTGGAAAGAATTGACATGACAATCTCGATGATCAAAAGGATTAGTACTCCCATAGAAATATGAGAACACCGCTTGAAAGGTATGGAATCAACACTTGACATTGAAGCAACTCAAATACCACAACTCAAAACAAAACAAAGGATTGGCTTGCAGAAATAAGTCGGAACAAATACATATGATAGAGATTTACCCAATCCCATATCAGGCATCTTTCGGAAATATATTGTAGAAGCTACTTGAATTCCCATCTATAAACTCCTGAAACTTTCTGGTTATGCAATCTGGTGTTGGGGATACAGGGGAAGCAATATATCTCACCCAAACTAACAATCCCTACATCCAGCTGTATCCATCCATCAACACATAACCAAGAAATCTCTAGAAATCGTGTACCTCAACATTCGAAAAGCATCCATTATATGAGCTATGACAATACTCCTGAACTCCGCAGTACTGGGTGGCATCGAGGTTATCTCACAAACAACTACATAAAAGAGATTTTTGATGTCAGCAAAACTCAGGTATTCCAGAACTGCAATGATAAAATTGTGATGACAACACCTCAGAGCTAAACTCCCCAGGACACTGCCACAACCCCTAAATGTCAGGACGTACCAAGAACAATGTTCTCGTCACAAGAATATCGAAACGATCCCAAGATACCCGCGTGATCCTGAAAACAATTTGTGAAAAATAGAGGAGAGGAAAGACAAAACATCTACTTTGAGAGTCCTCACCAGACCGATGAAGGGGGCTGAGGAGTAAAAAGAATCCTACTCTCCGTAATATATAATCCTAAGACTCAAAATAGTTTTCTTCTAGACTCAACAACGGCCAACAATCAAGGGGGCTCTTATGGTCGGTCGAGGCTCTGATACCAACTTGTCACGCCCAATATGCGGTACTATCCTAAAGAGACTCGAAGGTCCCACCAAGGATAGAACCGCATATTGATACGCTTTTGCAAGGTGGATATCATTACATAGTACCAATACATAATAGTTGGGGATACAACATCATCATACACAAGAACATCATCCGACTACAGATGAAACACAAACAGAAACTCAAACGACATCCACCCTACTAGCCCAGGCTACCGACCTGGAACCTATCCCCTGATCAAAGAAGAAGCTAAAGAAGAACTCCAAAACAAGTAACATCGCTCTCGCGTCATGATCATCACAATACCTGTACCTACAACTGTTGTTGTAGTAATCTGTGAGCCACGAGGACTCAGCAATCCAATTACCATGGGTATCAAGACTAGCAAAGCTTAATGGGTAAGGAAATGGATAAGTGGTGAGGTTGCAGCAGCAACTAAGCATGATATGGTGGCTAACATACGCAAATAAGAGCGAGAAGAGAAGCAACGAAATGGTCGTGAAGCTAGCAATGATCAAGAGGTGATCCTGAACTCCTACTTACGTCAAACATAACCCAAAAACCGTGTTCACTTCCCGGACTCCGCCGAAAAGAGACCATCACGTCTACACATGCGGTTGATGTGTTTTAGTTCAAATCTGGTGTCAAGTTATCTACAAACGGACGTTAACAAATTCCCATCTGCCACATAACCGCGGGCATGGCTCTCGAAAGTTTATACCCTGCAGGGGTGTCCCAACTTAGCCCATCACAATCTCTCATGGTCAACAAAGGATATTTCTTCTCCCAGGAAGACCCGATCAGTCTCGGAATCCCGGTTTACAAGACATTTCTACAATGGTAAAACAAGACTAGCAAAGCCGCCCGAATGTGCCGACAAATCCTGATAGGAGCTGCACATATCTCGTTCTCAGGGCACACTGGATTGTCCAAACTTCCGGTAGGCCACCCCAGAGTTGCCCCTGGTGGCCACCGGCGGCTGACAGGTTGGACCAATACTCACGACGAGCACTGGCCCGAGGGGGGGGGGTAAATAAAGATGACCCTCAGGCTCCAAAAACCCAAGGGAAAAAGGCTTAGGTAGGCAAGTGGTAAAACCAAGGTTGGGCCTTGCTGGAGGAGTTTTATTCAAAGAAAACCGTCAAGGGGGTCCCATAAATCACCCAACCGCGTAAGGAACGCAAAATCAAGGAACATAACATGGTATGACGAAACTAGGGCGGCAAGAGTGGAACAAAACACCAGGCATAAGGCCGAGCCTTCCACCCTTTACCAAGTATATATATGCATTAATTAAATAAGAGATATTGTGATATGCCAACATAAACATGTTCCAACATGGAGCAATCTTCATCTTCACCTGCAACTAACAACGCTATAAGAGGGGCTGAGCAAAGCGGTAACATAGCCAAGCAACGGTTTGCTAGGAAGGGTGAAAAGGTTAGAGGCTGACATGGCAATTTGGGAGGCTTGAAGAACAAGTGATAGGTAGCGCAGCATAGCGATAGAACGAAGCAACTAGCGTAGCAATGATAGTAGTGAGATCCAAGGTGACGGTCATCTTGCCTGAGATCCCGCTAGGAAGAAGAACGAGCCCGTGAAGAAGATGAAGCCATGAAGTCGAACCAAGCATAGACGAACGAATCCTCATGATCGCAACGAAACAGGAACTAACGAGAAGGAGCACAACCGGAAAGAAGCAAACACACGGTAAACACACAACACATAAACATGACATGATGCACAATCAAGTATGATGCATGACAAGGTTAAATGTGGCATGGCATGGCAAAGTGCACAAACAATACTACAAATTAAGTGGAGCTCAATATGCAACGAGTTGCATATTGTCGAAACACCACATTTGATTTATTTAATTTACTCTTGGTTAAGATACTCAACAAATATTAAATGTTGTTAAACAAGGCAAGGGGTGATTCATCTGAAAAACTACCTATCTAGGCAAGTTTAAATGAGGCCGGAACAATAAACAACAATTCCGGAAGATCCCCATGTGCATATTTTGGATTTGCTATAGTTCTGCCCCAAACCATATTTTAAAACTTTTAAACAGTAAAACAAAGTGCACCAAATTAATCTATGCATTTTCCACCCCATTTACATATAAAGTTTATTAAATTTGGAGCTACGGTTATTTAGTTATGACATAAAACATTTTAACATGTCATTTATGCAAAATTAAACAAACAACAAGTTTAAGCATTTTAAACATGGATGAAAGTTGCAAAACTATGAAACTAGATGAAAAACTAAGCATTTTACATGTAAAAATCATTTTAATCCGATGCACCATTTGTGAGTTATTAAATGCATGATGATTGAGGGTTTTTCTGTAAAACTGCAGTCCCTGGATAAATAGCTAAAATCACTGGAAAGAAAAAAACAGAACAGGCTGAATCTGGGGCAAAATGGGCTGGGGTTCTCACCATGGGCTTAGCCCAGTCGATGAGGAGGAGGCCGGGCAGGGAGCACTGGGCCTTAGAGGCAGCAGGCCGGCTGGGAACGACTGGCTAGGCCTTGCCACGGCTGCAACCCATGTAGCTGGCCAGTGCGGTCACCGCGCGGCTAGACCGGGCGAGCTGCTGCTGCTCATTACTGACGAACGAAGAACAGAAGCAGAAGCAGGTTCATGGTGATGCAGGAGATGAGCAGAGGCGCGATGCAAAGGCAGGGGACCCGCAGGCTCAGCGGAACCGGGCAGTCCGAGGGTCGGCGAGGCGGTTCCCAGCAACGACGAACTCCGGTGGGACGGACTTGGCAGGGCGGCGGCGGGACTGGCGAACGGCGCGATGAGGAGGAAGACGGGGATTGGCGTGAGGAGGGACTTGCGTGTGATGCCGCCGCGCGCAGTCAAGGGCGCTGCTGGCTCGAGCGGGTGCTCGTCGCCTTCGACAGAGCAGAGCAGCGGTAGCAGCACGAGGGGTCGCGGGGCATGGCGCTGGCAGGACTTGACGAAGGACGGCGGCTATGCAGGGGAAGTCGATGCGGGGCTGGGCATGACCCGAAGCAGAGGAGGCCGCGGCGTTCGGGACTTGCCGCGGGGCCTCAGCAGCAGGGAGGCGAGGGGAGGCACGGATCCGGGCAGTGGAGGCCCTGGCCGGATGGCGGGTGACGAATTTCAGGCGCTCAGGCGCCATGGCTGCTCCAACTCCCTGCAGCAACCAGAGAGAGATGAGAGACCCGAGGGAGAGAGATATAGAAGGAGAAGTGGTGGGGGAAGGGCGCGACAGGGTCCTGGTGGTGCTGTTGCTTGCAGTCGATGGCGAGCTGCTCGTGACCCCATCGGGATCGAGCAGAGGAGGCGTTGGTGGATGGAGGGGGCTGAAACCGAGGGTGATGGTCGGAGGCTGCTGGTGGAGGCCAAGAGGAATTTTGGATTGGGGCTCAACAAGGAGGAGGGAGAGCGCTAGTTGGATGAATCGGGCAGAGGAGATCCCGAGGGGGATTCGGTGGAGTGGCGGCAGCGTGGGGATGGATGGTTGGACATATATATATAGCAAGTGGTTTAGGTTAGGGGTACTGTCGGTGTCAAAACCGGCGGATCTCAGGTAGGGGGTCCCGAACTGTGCTTCTAGGTAGATGGTAACAGGAGACAAGGGACACGATGTTTTTACCCAGGTTCGGGCCCTCTCAATGGAGGTAAAACCCTACTCCTGCTTGATTAATATTGATGATATGGATAGTACAAGAGTAGATCTACCACGAGATCGGAGTGGCTAAACCCTAGAAGCTAGCCTATGGTATGATTGTTGTTCGTCCTACGGACTAAAACTCTCCAGTTTATATAGACACCAGAGAGGGCTAGGGTTACACAGAGTCGGTTACAATGGGAGGAGATCTTCATATCGTATTGCCAAGCTTGCCTTCCACGCCAAGGAAAGTCCTATCCGGACACGGGACGGAGTCTTCAATCTTGTATCTTCATAGTCCGGGAGTCCGACCAAAGGTCTTAGTCCGGCCATCCGGACACCCCCTAATCCAGGACTCACTCAGTAGCCCCTGAACCAGGCTTCAATGACGACGAGTCCGGCGCGCAAGTTGTCTTCGACATTGCAAGGTGGGTTCCTCCTCCGGATATTCCATAGAAGATGTTGAACACCAGGGTAGTGTCCGGCTCTGCAAAATAAGTTCCACATTCCATCGTAGAGAGAATAATATTTGTATCAATCAGATCTGCTGACGTATTCCGTGGCGTGACATCATGCCACGGCCAGGCTTTTATTCATTTTATTGTTCCACCTCAGCGCGTTTAGTGAGGCGGTTTCCTTGGCACGTCTTGTCGAAGCAGAGATCATGTCCCCTTATTCTGGGATTCTCATCAATACGGGTGTGGGTAACCCAACCGCGCCATCAACCGCGACGCTTGGGAGATAAGCAAGTTTTATTAGGCCGATGGGGGCTCGTAGTTTTGGCCTCCCATATAAGGGGATAAGAATCCGCCCTTTCCATTCACGCCCTCTTCCTCCTGTGCTTATCCGTCCCTGCGCGCTCGAGCTCCAGCGCCCAAGCCCGCACTTCCCACCTCAACCTTCTCCAACCATGTCCAGAGCGGAAGGTAGATGGATGGCCTCCTCCATAACGGAGGGGCAAATCAAAAAGCTAAGGAAGGCCCGATACCTGTCTGATGACATCGCGCACCGGCTTCCAGATGTGGGGCAACTCATCCCCACCCTCGGGCCCCATGAGAGGGTTGTTTTTCTTCCCCATTTCCTCCGCGGACTGGGTTTTCCTCTTCACCCGTTCTTCCGGGGGCTCATGTTCTACTACGGCCTGGACTTCCACGCTCTAGCCCCGAACTTCATCCTCAATATCTCGGTGTTTATCATCATGTGCGAGGCCTTCTTCCGCATCCAGCCCCACTTTGGCCTATGGCTGAAGATCTTCAGCGTCAAGCCTAAGGTCGTGCAAGGCCGACAGGCGGAATGCGGAGGTGCCATGGTGGGCAAGATAGCCAACGTTACCTGGCTCGAGGGTGCCTTCGTGGAAACCATCAAAGGGTGGCAATCGGGATGGTTTTATATCACCGAGCCGCGTGACCCTAAATGGGCATCGGCCCCCGAATTTCGATCCGGCATCCCCACCCGGCTCACATCTTGGAAAGAGATGGGCCTGTCGTGGGGCAATCCGGAAGAGGTGACCGGACTCCAAACCTGCGTCTGAGACCTGGTGACCAAGAAGGTCAAGCTTGTAAACGTGGTCCAGGTCATGCTCTTCCGCCGGATCCTCCCGTATCAACGACGGGACTTCAATTTGTGGGAGTTCGACCCGGCCCAGCACCAGACTCTATCCTGGCTCTTCAAAACGAAGCACGAGGACACCTGGAAGGTGCTTTTCAAGAGTTCCGAGGTCTCCCCTCCCATCATCGAGGATCGCGGATTCTGCGCCAAACGTCAAGCCTCCGAAGTAAGCTTACATTTAGTCCCTTACGGGATACCCGAATTTCATAGTGTGACTTTATGTGGGATCTAAACTCCCGTTCCTTTGACAGGACTGGAAGAGGACATCCGGACAGTTTGACTATCCGGCCCCTTTGCCTGAAGGCGCAGTAGAGGCACACTTAGCGAAGCTACTGGTTCCGGCACCTCATGTGGTGCCGGAGAAGAAGGCCAAGGAGTAGGCCACAGGGACCCGAAAGAGTTCCCAGCGCCTGGTGTCGTCGGATTTGCCCGACGGCCACAATGCACCCTCCGCCTCCGAAGACGAGGAGGAGGAAGAAGAAGAAGATGCCTCTCCCCCTCCAACTGGGGAAGCCGGAGGGTCCAAGAAGGGGAAGACCCTTCTGCCGGACTACGCCCCCGACGTCGAAGACGGCGGGGGGGGGGGGGGGGGCTGGCCATCCAGGGTCAAGCCCCTGGCAAAATTGTAAGTGTCCGGCTACCTGAATGACTTATTGCACTCCTTTATTATTCGATAGCTTTTAACGCCGAAGCTAATCATGCAGTCCGCCCAGAGCTCAGCTTGGCGATTCGTCGAGCGGATCTCTGAATTTGTCGGACGTGAATAGCGCTTCACTTCCGACGGCCTCCTCCCCTCTCCCTACAGACGACGCTGAGGTGGAGTCCCGTAGGGGACAAAACTAGGAGGAGGTGGTCCTGGAAGCGCCACAAGGTGACCTTCCGGACTCCAGGACCAAAGGGCGTAAAGCCCCGAACGGATCTAAGTCCGGCCCCGGGCCGGACACTGCTCCGGAACCATCAGCGGTTCCAGAGTCCGACAAGCGGCGCCTTCCTAAGAAGGGCAAGCCTGCGATGCTAGCGACTTCCGTCCACCCAGGGGCGCCAGATAATTTGCTGGAGGCGCTTAACGGCGCCTCCATCGACGAAGAACACCGCGCTGTTATGAGTGCGGTGATTCAGAAGGTTCAGTCCGCCAAGAGCGGGCTGACGGAAGCCTGCACAAGCCTGTTAATGGGCTTTGAGGTATGTGTTCAAAAACATATATAAAAAATATTACCGCATAGAGAGTAGCCCCTGATGCTCAGTTCGGTGTTCGGAAAGAAAAGCCGAGCTGAGGATCCAAAAAGATATACGCAGGAGTCTAATAGAAATATGTCAATATGGGAATGCAGGCTGCGCTGCTGACCTCTGCCGCACTGACTGCGGAGGTCAATGCCTTGAAGGAAAGCCTCGAGTGGTCCAAGAGCGAGCTCGGACATGCCAAGAAGTAGCTCGAGGATAAAGAGGGTACATAGTACCTCCTGTAAATGTATATAGAAATACTTGGTTGCAAAATAATAACAGGACCAACGTTAATGTTGCAGGAGCCACCACCGAGGTGGAGACCGTGAAAGAGGCGGTCTCCAAGGCCGAAAAGAATGCGGCCTTGGAGCGCACCGAGCGAGAGAAGCAGGAGGCGCGGGTGGCGGAGGTGCGGCAAGAGCTCCAGGCTCTCGTGGAAAAACACGAGAGTTTGGAGCGTGACTCGAAGACTGGAGAGTCCGAGCTTGCCTTGGCTCTTGAGAGTGCCAAGACCGCTAAGGCCGAAGCCCAGAAGGCCCTTCAGGAGATCGAGGCGATGAAGAAGATAGCGGCGGGTAAGCCATTCTTTATGCAAAGCAAAAATATAAAAGTTAATTATCTGCTACTTACCCGAATCCGGAGCTCTCCAGGAGCGTTCGCCGATCTGCCCCGTAGTGTGTCTGATGCCGCCGCATACTATCGAGCCGAAGAGGGGAGTTCAACAGAAAAAGTGTTCTGGTCTTAGTATGCTGAGGCCGAACATCTGGTGCCCCTGAGCGACCAGCTGAAGCAGCTGGTCGAGCTCCACAAGGTGGCCGAACAGGCCATGAAGGGCCTCATAGCTCGGCTGTGGCCTGGAGAAGCCATGCCTGGGAGCTACTTCGGTCTGGTGCAGCGGCTGGTGGACGCATGTCCATGGATTGAGGTCGTCAAGCGCTCCGTTTGTATTGAAGGTGCCCGTCGGGCCCTTGCCCGTGCTAAGGTGCACTGGGGCAAGCTAGACGCGGAGAAGCTGTTGACAGATGCGCCACCGCCAGGCAAGGAGTATCGTACGCCCGAGATGTATTATAATGGCATTCTGAAGGGTTCCCGCTGTATAGCGGATGAGTGCTCCAAAGATGTAATTTTTGAGTAGACTCGCATTTGTTATCCTGTACGCTAAAGCTTTGTTCATATGCATTAAGCAACGCTTGTTAATTTAAAATATTACCTTCTGTGCGGCCGTTTATCAAATCTGAGAGATGCAAGTCGTTGGCTTCGACCCCCATGCCACGAGTGCTGGGGTGTTCGGGATAAACCTGAGCGCTCTTGTTCCCAATCTTGGGTCCATCTAGGGAGGCGTTCAGCATAACGAACCAGGCCGTCGGACTTATAATGCTTTATCACTCTCACTTAGCCATAGAATTCTATAATTTTAAATTTCGGCGAAGCCCCTAGTATTCGGAAGACCGAGTATGGGGCGCTATCCATGCCTAGGCCGGATAAGTCCGGTTCCTCCCTCAAAGCGGCATAAGTCTTTAAGGACTCGAAGAAACCTCGCGAACAGCGACCGGTCTCTCGAACTATCATGATAGTCAGTTTTAGCTTTCTCTACTGAGGTGTTAACCCAGCTCAACTGGGGCACAATCGCAGTAGTTCTCCCAGCGCTACCTTAGCCAACAATGCGGAACGTAAGGTACCAAAACATGGGAGCCGGGCAAACCCAACTATTGACCAAAGACATGATTCGAAGCCGATGCATATAGTGCTATAAGTTTGGGGTGCCGCACTTGTTAGAGTGTTCGGTCTTCTCACACCATGTTATGGGGTGTTGTAAGCCCCTGGTGTATTATCCGTACCAAAGTGTACGGTTGCAGAATGTCATGACTGAACATATTTGTATATATAAAAATAGGTAAGTACAATAATAGGTAAGAGCTATATATTGTTTATTAAAAAAGGGCTGCTGCAAAAGCAGAACGATACAAGAAGTGCGGTAAGCAAGAGATGGGAGTATTTGACATATTCCCCTCCAGGGGCAAGCTGCGGGGTTATAAGTAAAACAGGTATTAAACTCGTTATAGAGACCACCTGGACTTTTGACGTGGCTTGCTTCCTCCCTGGCTGTTGCATTGTGGGTTCGGCGAGTGTATTGCCGGACAGGCCTTCCGAATAGTTGGGTCTTGAAAGTGTGTGAAAAGGAAAATGGCGAAATAGGGAGCCCCTTAGTGCGGTTGAGCCGCATTCTGGGCGTGCCGTTGTTGTGCCCCTCCCCTTATGCCCATGGTATCTCTAAGGCGTAATTATGTACGCGTGGTACCAGTATTGCCGTTTGGCAGGGGCTAGGGTTGGGGCCGCACTACTATGCTTGCTTGGAACGTGCCAGCCGGATTTGTTGTAGGTTACTTCGGGCTCGCTTGACGTTGTCCGGATGTTTGATGCCTGGATTGGAGAACTGCCTTGCGAGGCTACTCTGTACTTCCGCCGCCAGGGCCGCCGTGTGATCCTCCGTTTACTGTGATGACTCCGCGAGGTCCTGGCATCTTGAGCTTGAGATATGCGTAGTGTGGCACCACATTGAATTTTGCAAATGCGGTTCATCCGAGCAGGGCGTGATAGCCGCTGCGGAATGGGACTATGTCGAAGATTAACTCCTTGCTCCGGAAGTTATCCGGGGATCCGGAGACCACCTCGAGTGTGACCAAGCCTGTATAGCTGGCTTCTACCCTTGGTATGACACCTTTGAAGGTTGTAATTGTGGGTTTAATCCTTGAAGGATCTATGCCCATTTTTCGCACTGTGTCCTGATAAAGCAGGTTCAGGCTACTGCCGCCGTCCATTAGGACTCTGGTAAGGTGAAATCCATTGATAATTGGGTCTAGGACCAGTGCGGTGAATCCGCCGTGACGGAAGCTGGTGGGATGGTCCCTTCGATCGAAGGTGATCGGGCAGGCGGACCATGGGTTGAACTTTGGGGCGACGGGCTCCAGTGCATAGACGTCCTTGAGAGCATGCTTCCGCTCCCTTTTGGGGATGTGGGTTGCGTATATCATATTCACTGTCCGAACTTGCGAGGGAAATCCCTTCTGTCCTTTGTTGTTCGGCGGCCGGGGCCCCTCCTCATCATCGCTATGTAGCCCCTTGTGTCTGGTCTCGGCACTTAACTTGCCTGCCTGCTTGAACACCCAACAATCCCTGTTGGTGTGATTGGCTGGCTGTTCGGGGGTGCCATGTATCTGGCACGAGCGATCGAGTATCTGGTCTAAGCTGGATGGGCCCTGAGGGTTTCTTTTGAATGGCTTCTTCCACTGACCCGGTTTAGAGCCTCTGAATCCGGCATTGACTGTCGTATCTTCAGTATTGTCACCGTTAATGCGGCGCTTATGCTTGTTGCGACGTGACCTGCTGTTGTTATCCTTGGTATCCGAATTGCCGGGGCTCTTGGTTATGATATTGCTATGAGCTAGCCAGCTGTCTTCTCCCGCACAGAAGCGGGTCATGAGTGTCGTGAGGGCTGCCATAGACTTTGGCTTTTCCTGTCCTAGGTGCCGGGCAAGCCATTCATCTCGGATGTTGTGTCTGAAGGCTGCAAGGGCCTCGGCGTCCGGACAATCGACTATTTGGTTTTTCTTGGTTAGGAACCATGTCTAGAATTGTCTGGCCGATTCCTCTGGCTGCTGGATTATATGGCTTAGGTCATTGGCGTCTGGTGGTCGCACATACGTGCCCTGGAAGTTGTCAAGGAATGCGGATTCCAGGTCCTCCCAACAACTAATTAACTCTGCTAGCAGGCTGTTAAGCCAATGTCGAGCTGGTCCTTTAAGCTTGAGCGGGAGGTATTTGATGGCGTGTAGATCATCACCACGGGCCATGTGGATATGAAGGAGATAATCCTCGATCCATACCGCGGGATCTGTTGTGCCATCGTATGATTTGATGTTTACAAGTTTGAAGCCCTCGGGGATTTGATGATCCATTACTTCGTCTGTGAAGCATAGTGGGTGTGCGGCGCCCCTGTACAGGGCTATATCACGACGCAGCTCGGACGAGCTTGGTCTGTTGTATTCGGCCGAGCCATACTTATTGTGTCCGGCGTGACGGCTAGCGTCACGTGAGCCAGGGCGCCCATGCGATCCGTAGATCGATCTTGTTTGCCTTGCCTTATTCTCCAAGATGTCTCGCAGGTCTATTGCGTCTCCCTGTACTCTGATATGTTTTGAGAGGTGTCGGGGTGCAGCTTGGGTTGAGGGCCTAAAGGCCTCTCTATCGCGGACACGGGGTGGCCGATCAGGCGCATCGTACGCTGGTGATGTAGGTTTAGTTGCTTCCTCCTCAAGTTGGGGTAGCAGCCCGCGCTTCGGGTAGCTCTTGGATGGGCGTTCTAGTTTATACTCTTCAGCCGCCAGGACTTCGGTCCATCTGTCGGCTAGCAAGTCTTGGTTAGCTCTAAGCTGCTGCTGTTTTTTCTTGAGGCTGCTTGCCGTGGCTACGAGTCTGCGTTTGAAATGCTCTTGTTCGACGGGATCCTCTGGCACGATGAATTCGTCGTCGTCGAGGCTTGCCTCGTCTTCGGAGGGAGGCATGTAATTGTCGTCCTCATCTTCTTTGCGGCCACTCTCTCATGAGGGCTGGCTCCTTCGTCCTCCTGCACTGAATCCTGCTGGAGGGGGTTGTCTTCGGCAGTGTCCGGCGTGTTGTTATCTCCGGTGCCGGAATCGCCGTTTTTGCTTTGGCGGGACTTAGAGCGGCGCCGCTGACGTCGGCGCTTGGGTTGCTTCTTGGAGGGGTCATCCTCTCTTTTCTCCTCGCCATCACCCGCTTTAGGGGTGTCCACCATGTATATGTCATATGACGAGGTGGCTTTCCAATTCCCTATAGGTGCTGGTTCTTGATCGTCTCCTTCATCGGCGTCCATGCCGTCGATGTCTTCGGAGTCAAAGTCGAGCATGTCGGTTAAATCGTTGACAGTGGCTACGAAGTGGGTGGTGGGTGGGCTTCGAAATTCTTCGTCGTCCGCATCCCAACCGTGTTGGCCGTAGTTCGACCAGGGCTCTCCTGACAAAGAGAGAGACTTTAAAGAATTCAGGATATTGCCAAAAGGTGAGTGCTGAAAGACATCCGCGGCGGTGAACTCCATGACCGTAGCCCAATCGGGCTTAATCGGAAGAGGTGCGGGATTTACGGAGTCCGGATCGGAGTCCGGCACCTTGGAGTCACGGGCCTTGCGAGGGACTAGGCTGGTATCCGGCTCTATCGCCGTGGATGTTGCAGTTTCCGGGGCGGCGTCCAACCGTCCGTCCCCAACTGGCGCAGTGGGCTCCGAGCTAATGGTCGGAGCAGACACCTGAGCGACGCTCTAGGCATTGTCCGATGACAGAGCTAAATCATGCCCATTGTGACAGTGCGGAGCGCCTGGTCGTGGCTCGAATCCGTCGAAGATCAAGTCCTCGCGGATGTCGGCCGTGTAGTTTAAGCTTCCAAACCTGACCTGGTGGCTAGGGGCGTAGCGTTCGATCTGCTCCAGATGGCCGAACGAGTCGGCCCGCAGTGCGAAGCCGCCTAATATGAAGATCTGTCCGGGGAGAAAAGTCTCATCCCGGACCACATCGCGATTGTCGAGTGAAGAAGCCATCGAGCCTAAAGGCGACGACACAGAGGAACTCTCAATGAAAGCACCAATGTCGGTGTCAAAACCAGCGGATCTCGGGTAGGGGGTCCCGAACTGTGCGTCTAGGCGGATGGTAACAGGAGACAAGGGACACGATGTTTTTACCCAGGTTCGGGCCCTCTCGATGGAGGTAAAACCCTACTCCTGCTTGATTAATATTGATGATATGGGTAGTACAAGAGTAGATCTACCACGAGATCGGAGTGGCTAAACCCTAGAAGTCGGTTACAACGGGAGGAGATCTTCATATCGTATCGCCAAGCTTGCCTTCCACACCAAGGAAAGTCCCATCCGGACACGGGACGGAGTCTTCAATCTTGTATCTTCATAGTCCGGGAGTCCGGCCAAAGGTCTTAGTCCGGCCATCCGGACACCCTCTAATCCAAGACTCCCTCAGGTACCTAGTCCCTCCGATCGAAATCAAACGTCCGAGAATAAATAGGTAGTGAAGTCCAAATAAAAACGCAGATGTTTTGTAGATGTTTGGAGATGATCCGGACCCATTGGTCATGATAGCCCGGGTCGGGTCCGGGAGAAGTTTTCGGACTAGGTTGCGGAGGAGGTCGGTGGCTGTGTAGAGAGGCTCAAACGGTCGGACAACAAATGAACGGTTGGTCTTGAAAGGGATAAGAAAGGCAAGGGGAAAACGTGGCAACTACGAATGGATGCAAGCTTTACAAAAACATGTAGATGCAATGCGCATGATGCTATGAGATGAAATGCAAGACATGAAGAAAATGCAAAACAAAAGACAAAAACCCAACCACGGAGGAAATAACATATCCCATATCCGGAAAAGGCAGGAGTTGGAGTTACGAATATGGAAAGTTGTATCCGGGGCGTTACATGTGTCCTCGGGAGCTTCTTTCTCGTTATAAGAAATTGTCCGGGCTTATCCTTTGCTACAAAAGGATTGGGACACGTTGCTGCACTTTATTTACTTTCAGTGCTTGTTACTCGTTACAATTTATCTTATCACAAAACTATCTATTACCTACAATTTCAGTGCTTGCAGAGAAAACCTTACTGAAAACCGCTTATCATTTCCTTCTGCTCCTCGTTGGGTTCGATACTCGTACTTATCAAAAGGACTACGATAGATCCCCTACACTTGTGGGTCATCAAGACACTTTTCTAGCGCTGTTGCCGGGGAGTGTAGTGCTTTTTGTGAGTGGAACTTGGTAAGGAAACATTTATATAGTGTGCTGAAATTTTCTGTTACTTGTCTCTATGGAAACTAATCCTTTGAGGGGCTTGTTCAGGGTTTCTTCACCCCGACCAGAAGAGAAAAGAGTTGCTCCTCAACCTACTGAACTTTTTGAAAATATTTACTTTGAGATTCCTTCAGTTATGATAGAGAAACTGCTAGCTAATCCATTTGCAGGAGATGGAACATTGCATCCCGATTTACACCTTATCTTTGTGGATGAAGTTTGTGGATTATTTAAGCTTGCAGGTATTCCCGATGATGTTGTCAAAAGGAAGGTCTTCCGTTTATCTTTGAAGGTAGATGCATTGACATGGTATAGGCTATGTGATGATACGAGATCTTGGAATTATGAACGATTGAAGTTCGAATTTCACCAGAAGTTCTATCCTATGCATCTTGTTCATCGTGATTGTAATTACATATATAGCTTCTGGCCTCGCGAAGGAGAAAGCATCGCTCAAGCTTGGGGGATGCTTAAGTCAATGTTATATTCATGCCCCAATCATGAGCTCTCCAAAGAAATGACTATTCAAAAATTTTATGCTCGGCTTTCTCTCAATGATCGCAACCTGCTTGATACTTCCTGTGCTGGTTCTTATATGCTGACGACTATTGATTTCAAATGGGACTTATTGGAAAGAATTAAACGCAACTCTGAAGATTGGGGTTCCGATGATGGTAAGGAGTCAGGTATGACACCTAAGTTCGATTGTGTTAAATCTTTTATGGATACCGATGCTTTTCGTGGATTTAGCGCTAAGTATGGACTTGACTTTGGGATAGTAGCTTCTTTCTGTGAATCTTTTGCTAGTCACGTTGATCTCCCTAAAGAGAAGTGGTTTAAATATAATCCTCCCGTTGAAGTGAAAGTAGTTGCACCTATGACAGTTGAAGAAAAGACTGTCACTTATAGCGATCCTATTATTCCTACTACTTATGTTGAGAAACCTCCTTTTCCTCTTAGGATAAAGGATCATGCTAAAACTTCGACTATTGTTCGTAAGAGTAATACTAGGACTTATACCCCTCCTAAGCAAATCAAAGTTGAACCTAGTATTGCTATGGTTAAAGATATCTTGGATGATGAATTAGATGGGCATGTTATTTATTTCCGTGGTGAGACTGCTGATATTGCTAGACCAGATACTAGGATACATAGACCTGTGGTAGGCATGCCTGTTATTTCCGTTAAGATAGGAGATCATTGTTATCACGGTTTATGTAATATGGGTGCTAGTGCTAGTGCGATACCCTATTACTCATATAAAGAAATTATGCACAACATTGCACCGTTGAATTGGAAGACATTGATGTTACTATTAAGCTTGCTAATAGGGATACCATTAAACCAGTTGGGATAGTTAGAGATGTTGAAGTCTTGTGTGGGAAGGTTAAATACCCTGCTGATTTTCTTGTTCTTGGTTCCCCACAAGATGATTTTTGTCCCATTATTTTTGGTAGACCCTTCTTGAATACAGTTAATGCTAAGATTGATTGTGAAAAGGATACTGTTACAATTGGCTTAGACAACCTCGTGAGTTTAAGTTTGCTATGTTTTATAGACAACCTCGTGATAGAGAACCACCTAGTAAGGATGAGATTATTGGTCTTGCTTCCATTGCCGTACCTCCTACTGATCCGTTAGAACAATATTTGCTAGACCATGAAAATGATATGTTTATGAAGGATAGAAGGGAAATAGATGAAGTGTTCCTTAAACAGGAACCTATGCTAAAACACAACCTTCCCGTTGAAATTCTTGGGGATCCCCCTCCACCCAAGGGTGATCCCGTGTTTGAACTCAAACCATTACATGATAATCTTAAGTATGCTTATCTTGATGAAAAGAAAATATATCCTGTTATTATTAGTGCTAACCTTTCAGAGCAAGAAGAAGAAAGATTATTGAAACCCTGAAGAAGCACCGCGCTGCTATTGGATATACTCTGGATGATCTTAAGGGCATTAGTCCCACGTTATGCCAACACAAAATTAATTTGGAGGATGATGCAAAACCAGTTAGAGATCCTCAATCACGATTGAATACTAAGATGAAAGAAGTGGTCAGAAAGGAGATACTAAAGCTCCTTGAGGGAGGTATAATTTATCCCGTTGCTTAGAGTGAATGGGTAAGCCATGTCCACTGTGTTCCTAAAAAGGGAGGTATTACCATTGTTCCTAATGATAAAGATGAATTGATCCCGCAAAGAATTATTATAGGTTATAGGATGGTAATTGATTTCCGTAAATTAAAAAAGGCTACTAAGAAAGATCATTACCCTTTACCTTTTATTGATCAAATGCTAGAAAGACTATCCAAACATACACATTTCTGCTTTCTAGATGGTTATTCTGGTTTCTCTCAAATACCTGTGTCAGCTAAGGATCAATCTAAAACTAATTTTACTTGCCCTTTCTGTACTTTTGCTTATAGATGTATCCTTTTGGTTTATCTAATGCACCTGCTACCTTTCAAAGATGCATGATGGCTATATTCTCTGACTTCTGTGAAAATATTTGTGAGGTATTCATGGATGATTTCTCCGTTTATGGATCCTCTTTTGATGATTGCTTGAGCAACCTTGATCGAGTTTTACAGAGATACGAAGACACTAGTCTCGTCCTGAATTGGGAAAAGTGTCACTTTATGGTTAATGAAGGCATTGTATTGGGGCATAAGATTTCCAAGAGAGGTATTGAAGTTGATAAAGCTAAAGTTGATGCTATTGAAAAGATGCCATGTCCCAAGGACATAAAAGGTATAAGAAGTTTCCTTGGTCATGCCGGTTTTTATAGGAGGTTCATTAAGGACTTTTCTAAAATCTCTAGGCCTCTGACTAATTTATTGCAAAAAGATATTCCTTTTGTCTTTGATGATGATTGTGTAGAAGCATTTGAAATACTTAAGAAAGCCTTGATCACTGCACCTATTGTTCAGCCGCCTGATTGGAATTTACCTTTTGAAATTATGTGTGATGCTAGTGATTATGCTATAGGTGCTGTTCTAGGGAAAAGAGTTGATAAGAAATTGAATGTTATCCAATATGCTAGTAAGACTCTTGATACTGCCCAGAGAAATTATGCTACTACTAAAAAAGAATTCTTACCAGTTGTGTTTGCATGTGATAAGTTTAGACTTTATAGTGTTGATTCCAAAGTTACTATTCACACTAATCATGATGCTATTAAATATCTTATGGAAAAGAAATATGCTAAGCCTAGACTGATTAGATGGGTTCTCCTGCTCCAAGAATTTGATTTACATATTATTGATAGAAAGGGAGCTGAGAACCCTGTTGCAGACAACTTGTCTAGGTTAGAGAATGTACTTGATGACCCACTGCCTATTGATGATAGCTTTCCTGATGAACAATTAGCAGTTGTTAATGCTTCTCGTACTGCTCCTTGGTATGCTGATTATGCTAATTACATTGTTGCTAAATTTATACCTCCTAGTTTCACATACCAGCAAAAGAAAAAGTTCTTTTATGATTTAAGACATTACATCTGGGATGACCCACACCTTGTCAGGACCCCGACTGAATACCACACCGATCTAGCATGTAACACCTCATATCACTTTGCGGCCTCACGCACGGTATTCCCACGGGTGTTGCCTTACCAGGCCCCGAACCATTTGCGCCTTTTGGCACACGTATATCATAGTGTCACTAGCATCCATATGACAAGGAGCCTGGGCTGACATGGCTAGTCATGAATCCAAAGTGGCACTAACTTACAGGGATAGGCATACATGACCCAACAATAAATGTGTCGGTCAACAGCGAGTGAATCTGGGCTATAGCAGCTGGGCTAGCAGGACTGCAGAGAATCTGGGCTGTATGTCACGCCCAATATGGGATACTATCCTAAAGAGACTCGAAGGTCCCACCAAGGATAGAAACGCATATTGATACGCTTTTGCAAGGTGGATATCATTACATCAACATTACATAATAGATAGGGATACATACATAAGGCATACAATGCCACACGAATACAACATCATCTTACATAAGAGCACCATCCGACTACGGATGAAACACAATCAGAAACTCAAACGACATCCACCCTGCTAACCCAGGCTGCCGAACTGGAACGTATCCCCTGATCGAAGAAGAAGCAAAAGAAGAACTCAAGCAAGCAAGCATCGCTCTCGCGTCATGATCATCGCGTAACCTGTACCTGCAACTTTTGTTGTAGTAATTTGTGAGCCACGAGGACTCAGCAATCCCATTACCATGGGTATCAAGACTAGCAAAGCTTAAAGGGAAAGGAAGGGGTAAAGTGGTGAGGCTGCAGCGGCGACTAAGCATATATGGTGGCTAACATACGCAAATAAGAGCAAGAAGAGAGCAAGCGGAACGGTCGTGAAGCTAGAAATGATCAAGAAGTGATCCTGAACTCCTACTTACGTCAAACATAACCCAGAAACCGTGTTCACTTCCTGGACTCCACCGAAAAGAGACCATCACGGCTACACAGGCGGTTGATGCATTTTAATTCGGATCTGGTGTCAAGTTATATACAACCGGACATTAACAAATTCCCATCTTCCTATAACCGCAGGCACGGCTTTCGAAAGTTTATACCCTGCAGGGGTGTCCCAACTTAGCCCATGATAAGCTCTCGCGATCAACAAAGGATATACCTTCTCCCAGGAAGACCCGATTAGACTCGGAATCCCGGTTTACAAGACATTTCGACAATGGTAAAACAAGACCAGCAAAGACGCACGATGCGCCGACAATCCCGATAGGAGCTGCACATATCTCGTTCTCAGGGCAACACCGGATAGGTCAGCCTACGAGTAAAACCAGCCCTCGAGTTGCTCCGAGGTAGCCCCGCAGTCTGCCCGGTTCGTACCAACACTTAGACAAGCACTGGCCCGGGGGGGCTAAAATAAAGATGACCGTCGGGTTGGCCGACCCAAGGGAAAGGTATAGGTGGTGGTGAGGCAAATGGTAAAACCAAGGTTGGGCCTTGCTGGAGGAGTTTTATTCAAAGCGAACTGTCAAGGGGGTCCCATAAATCACCCAACCGCGTAAGGAACGCAAAATCCGAGAACATAACACCGGTATGACGGAAACTAGGTCGGCAAGAGTGGAACAAAACACCAGGCATAAGGCCGAGTTTTCCACCCTTTACCAAGTATATAGATGCATTAATTAAATAAGAGATATTGTGATATCCCAACATAAACCTGTCCACCATGGAGCAATCTTCAACTTCACCTGCAACTAGCAACGCTATAAGAGGGGCTGAGCAAAACGGTAACATAGCCAAGCAACGGTTTGCTAGGAAGGGTGTCAAAGGTTAGAGGTTCATGGCAATTTGGGAGGCTTGAAGAGCAAAAATAGGTAACGCAGCATAGCGATAGAACAAAGCAACTAGCATAGCAATGATAGTAGTGAGATCCAGGGTAGCGGTCATCTTGCCTGAAATCCCGCTAGGAAGAAGAATGAGTCCATTAAGAAGATGAAGCCACGAAGACGAACCAAGCGTAGACGAACGAATCCTCACGATCGCAACGAAACGGGAACTATCGAGAGAAGCACACAACAAGGTAAAGACACCACACATAAACAAGGCATGATGCACAACCAAGCATGATGCAAGACAAGACTACATGAAGCTACTCATGGCAAGAGATGATGCAAACAAGAGCAACACATCAAGGCAAGTTTAAATGAGGCCGGGAACAACATATAACAATTCCGGTAAGTCCTCATATGCATATTTTGAAATTGGTCCAGATCTGAATAAACCCTATGTTCAAGTTGTTAAACAGCAAGTTAAGATGCCCCAAGATGATCTACACGAGATTCTAGTCAAGTTACATATAAAGTTCATTTAGTTCGGAGCTACGGCCTAGAAGATATGAGCAAAACAAGTTAAACATGGCATTGATGCAAAATGCATACAAACATCAAACAAACACCTCAAAACATGGATGCAACATGATAATATGAAACTACATGCAAATCTAAGCAAGTTTCATATAGAGCACACTCAAAACGGAGCAACGGTTCAACACACACACACTATACAAGTTATAGCAACAATCTATCCAAAACAGCAAATAAGCATATTGCAAGCACCAAAACAACATGCTACAGGAACTCCACAAGAAAACAAAAGGCATGGGCATGATGTACAGGTAAAGCATAACAAAACATGAACACTGAGCTATCTCCAGAAGCTACTAGAACATGCTCAAAGACACATGGCAAGATTGCAAATAATAACAGTTCACACTTTGCAGAAAATAACATCAGGTTGCAATGTTTAGAGCTATCAAACAACATGTTACAGGAACTTATCATGGCAAACAAAGGCATGGAATGATACTACTAAATTCAAATAACAAAAGTCCTTTACTGACCATAAGCCGAAAAGGATCAGAAGATATGATGGCACCCATGTAAACATGGCAAGTTATAATACATATTTAAACATGGCAGGAACAACGATAAGTAGGCATGTTGACGAGCTTGTTCAACTCACTACATAGCAAAACATGGCATGGCAAGGCAACCAACAGTAAGAAGACATATTTCTGAAGCTAAGCATGGCAAGATCAAGTTCATAGGGTGCATCTATCACCAACAACAAGCATGGCAACAACTAAACTTAATGTTAACAGGCTGACAGCAACATTATTTAGCAAATTTGGAGCTCGGAAACAACAAGCTACAGCAGGCTATAATTGCAACCAGGGGCATGGATGGATATACCATAACATGTAGAACAAAAAACCATTAGTGAACATCTCCAGATTATGCATAGAATGACTTGTACCAACAGGTTTACATAGCATCACGAAATAATAGATTCAGCCTAGCAAAACAGTAACAAGTACACTACTTAACAAGCTCGATTCACTCACCACAAGTCCTTGCATGACAAGATAAGCATAGCATCAGCAAGAAGACATGTTTATGAAGCTAACCAAGGCGAGAACAAGTTCATAGCATGCAAGGATCAACTACAACAACCTTGGCAAAATTGAATAACATGTAAACAATCTACCAGGAAACATTTTGTAGCAAAAGCAGAGCACGAAAATGACATGCTAGACTACACCATAATTGTAAACAGGGGCATGAATGGATAGAGCAAAACCATTTGTTCAAAACATCCTTACTGAAGTATCTCAAAATATGCATGGATCTCTCTGTAGCATCATGTTTACATGGCATCAAAATAACAGCAGAACAGGGACTGAAATCAGCAACATCACGAAGCCTAGTTTGCATGCTTGTGCTAGTCACCACATTGATCACAAAAATACATGACATACACCAATGTAAAGATGGCATGACATAGTTCAAAACACATGTAGACATCAACCTCATAGGATGCACACATCAAACATGGAAAAAATGACAAATGAGCATGTTCTGTTAACAGACAGCAGACAACATCATATAGCACTCTTGCAACGATGATCCAGTCATCAAGATGAGCTCAAATGAATATGATGCAATGGAATGAAATGATCTACTCATTGAGACGAACAATTTGACATATTACACACACAAAACGGAGCTACGGATGCGGAGATATGATGCGATGAACATGGCATGATAATGTCAAAATATTCTGGACGGCCAAAAATATACCCTCGTGGAAAGCTGGACAGGACGGAGGGATCCGGGGATGCCGCGTTTGGTTTGGCTCCTGGTGGATCTCATCCCGATCCGGGGGCCTCGCCGGAGTTGGCTGGGAACGTGGCCGGAGAGGAGGAAGACGACCGGAGAGGGCGAAGGGGACTGGATCTGAGGCGCTCCTCGCCGGATCCGGCGCCCACGGCGGCGGAGACGAGGCCGGACGGCGGTGGAGGGCGGCGAGCGGGCGGCTGACGAGGCGCGAGGCAGGGGCGGCGGGCGCGCTCGCCGGCGGGTCGGGCGACATGGGCGGCGACGGGGCCCTGACGCGGGGTGTGGCAGAGGCGGCGCGAGGCGCGGTGACCGGGCCACGCTGGATCGATGGCGGGGTCGGCGCTGGAGGCAGCCGGCGGCGAGTCCTCCGGTGATGGCGGTGGTCGGCAGCGGCGAACGGGCGAGGCGGCGGCGCACGGGGTCTGACCCGGGCCCCAGATGGGCTCGGGCGGGCTTCCCGAGGGCCTGGCGAGCCCCGGGCGGTGGAGGAGAGAGAGAGCGGGCGCGAGGGTGACGTGGCGCACTGTGGTTGGACAAGGGGGGCGGTGGCGGACGGGTCCGGCGCCAGGCGGACGTGTCCGGCACGCGGAAGAAGAAGGGGCTAGGGTTTCGTCTGCGAAAATGGACGGGGAGGACGTTTTTATAGCTAGAGGGAGTTTGGAGAGTCCAAATGAGGAGCGGTTTTCTCCCACACGATCGTGATCGAATGACCAAGAGCATGGAGGGGGTTAGGATGGGTTTTGGGCCAGTTTGGAAGGGTGTTGGGCTGCACAAAAGAAGGGGGTTTCGGGCTACGCGGTTAACCGTTGGAGTATCAAACGGACTCCAAATGACACGAAACTTGACAGGCGGTCTACCGGTGGTATACCAAGGCTGCTTGGCAAACCTCGGGCCATTCCGAGAAAGTTTAACACCCACTCACAACAAGAGACAAAAGGGGGACGCCGGAGGGCATCGGAGTGCCGGATTGCAAAACGGACAACGGGGAAAAAGCTCGGATGCATGAAACGAACACGTATGCAAAATGAAATGCATATGATGACATGATAAAATGTAACACGCAAGCAAATGACATGGCAACGATGGCGAATAACTGGCAGACACCTAGCGCATCGGATCTGGGGCGTTACACTATAGCAGGCTAACAGGACCCCGGTAGACACCGCGTGACATTTTCCCGAAGGGATAGACACAGGAACGAAGAAGGACACATGCCGGCCAGCCTAAGTGTTCCGGAGCAGTAGCAAGATACCAAGGCTCAGTGGAAGCAGTAGGAGACATTTCCCGGTAAGAGAGGCTACCAAGGATAAACAACTAGATTGTCAGATCCCACACATACCAAGCATTTCAATAACATACACACAATATGCTCGATATGTGCAAATACAACATGGCGTCACAACATGACTCAATGACTCAAGTATTTATTCAATAGGCTCCGAGGAGCGAGACATTACAAACATGGGTCTCATGACCCAACATTCAGAGCACACAAGTCAAAGCACACGCGGAAGCTTAACATGTCTGAGTACAGACAACTATAAATGAAAAAGGCTGAGAAGCCTGACTATCTAACAGATCCTGCCGAGGGCACAAGATCGTAGCTGAGGTAGCAAGCTAAACGTCGAAGTCCACGTGGAACTACTAGCGAGACCGATGTCTCTCTGCAAAAACATAAATTAAGCAAACGTGAGTACAAATGTACCCAGCAAGACTTACATCAGAACTAACTACATATGCATCATTATCAACAAGGGGTGGTGGGGTTTAACTACAGCAAGCCAGCTTTGCCTCGGTGGGTATCCTGAACTATGACTGCAAATAACTCTTTTGAGGTGGAGCACAGGAGCCCACATATTCACCATATCAATACACCACTATGGATCCGCACCCGTCTCCCTACGAGAACGCCATCCATAGCACTCACGCTTATCTTGCGCATTTTAGAGTATCCACTTCAAGTTATCTATGAACTGTACATGCAACCCAGAAGTCCTTCACCGCGAACAGGGCTATTCAAATAGATAATGTCAACCCTGCAGGGGTGTACTTCTTCGCACATGCTCTCACCACTTATCGCCGTTTACACGACATGTACTCGGCAACCTTCAAGCGGAAGCCCAGCGAGGGTGTCGGCCACGACCTGACTAACCACACAAGTCTCTCGTCCAGGTTTATCGCCTATTTGGGTTCCATCCGCAAGGAGATCCGGCCGGGGTGTCGCTCATGGCCCCAAACGATGTGTGCAGGGTTCCCAAGCCCACCTCGATGGGTGGATCTATGCTTGGTACACCATGCCACGGTGCCTAGTCTATCCCAAGCCCACCTGTATCGGGTGGCACTTGCTAGACTACTATCACTACCTACAAACACCAGAAACTACTTGCAACTCCTGGACAGAGATCATGTTGATTAATAAGTCGAGAGGGGTCGAGTTACCACAACCGAATGTGTGGTAGTAACTGTTCATGGATCACAAACACAGAACTCAGTTCTTGAGGACGGTTTCAATGATACAACCCACCATGTACTCCTACATGGCCTCTCATCGCTACCTTTACCAAATCGTATTCACACACTTAGCTCTCAACATTAGGGCATTTTCACCACATTCCAATTCATCCCCGATGAATTAGACCTGACAAAACTCTAAGCAATAGTAGGCATGACAAACAAGCATGAATGAGTAGGCACATCAGGGCTCAAACAACTCCTACTCATGCTAGTGGGTTTCATCTATTTACTGTGTCAATGACAGGTCATGCAGATGAAAGGGGTTCAAATACCGCAACATGCAACAGTTGAATCATTGTTGTCCTAATGCAGCAAAAAAGAGAGCAGGAGCAAGAGAGTGGGATTGTATCAGAATGAACAAGGGGGTTTTGCTTGCCTGGCACTTCTGAAGATAATATAGTTGTTCATCGGTGTCATCGAACTCATCGTCGGAACACGTCTACTGAAGGGGGACAAATACTGGCAACAGAAAGGAAACACAATCAATGTAATGCAACAATATGATGCATGAATGTGACATGGCAATATGTTGTGGTTTGAGCTAATGCAACTAGCAACCAGATTAAATGAAGTTGGTTTAAATCAAATATTCAAATTCAAACTCCATATGTGATTTCTTAAATGCCATTAATTGAATTGTCCTAAACAGTAATTATAAGTTGTTGTAACATGCATGAAAACGGTACAGATGGATAGATTGGATTTTTCTGATCATTTTTCATATATAAATTATTTCATTTGGAGTTACGGTTGATTTTCTATGATTTTTAGAAGTTTGAACATTTTCTGAAATAAATAAATCATTTCTGATTTATTTAAAATCCAAGAAAACATTACTGCATCATCAACACATCATGCTGACGTCACTGGTCAACAAACCGTGTCCAGGTCAACGTGACGTGTGGGGCCCAATGGTCATTGAAATGACTAAGTAACAGGGTTAATTAACATTAAGTTAATACTAACTAAACTATCAGTGGGTTAATTAAGTTTAATTATAAACTTAACCCAAGGTTAGCAAGGCGGGGGCCCACATGTCAATGACCCAGGGGAGTCAAACCCCAGGTCAAACAGGTCAAACAGGACAGCGGAGAGGCTCAGGATTCCTCCTCCGGCGACCAAATGGCCGGCGGAGAGCATCTACGGAACCAGCGCTTTGCAGTACATCGAATGGAGGCAGCGGCAGGTGCCGGGGTGCGGTGTAGCAACGGTGGCATCAAGGTCAGTGATCGCCGGAGTTTGGGTGTGCTCGGGAACGGTGTTGTGGCGAATGGTAGGACGAGTTGTGAGTTGCTACGGCACCTGAGGACGTGCTGAGCACGTGGGTGTGCTCGGACACGTCGTGGCTGAGCTCTGGCTACGACGGTGCCATGGCTGGTGGCAGAGAGCTCTCAGGCTCGATGGATATGATGACTACAACGGCCGTACAGGGCAAAGGAGAGGGGGAATCGGTTCAGGGGCTCACGGGGATCATGCAGGGAAGGTCAGCGAGCTCGGGGAAGCATGGATGGCAGTGAATCGACGATGGGGTTGCCGGTGGCCGGAGGTTGAAGATGAGCTTGAGGACAATGCTGCAGGGCTTCCGGAGGGGCGTGGCTCGGTGGGGAGGAAGAGGGGATCAAGGCGGAGCTCCTGAGCTCAGCGGCAGGGCGAGGGGTGGCCGGTGGCCACAGGAACGGCGAGCGGCGGCGATGGGCTCCATTCGGGAAGAGAGCAGAGGAGGGGGGAAAGCGCTTGAGAGAGTGAGAGGGCCTGAGGGGGGGGTACATGGCGATGCCGTGGCATCGTCTAGGAGCAACGGGGAGGAGCCAGGCAGGCAGGGAGGGAGGAGGTGGCCGGCACGGGGTGGGCACGCGCCTCCGTCCTCCTGGCAGGGGAGGAAGACGACAGGTGAGGGAGTCCTGGATTAGGGGGTATCCGGACAGCCGGACTATATACTTTGGCCGGACTATTGGACTGTGAAGACTCAAGACTTCGTCCCGTGTCCGGATGGGACTCTCCTTAGCGTGGAAGACAAGCTTGGCAATCCGGATATTATATTTCCTTGTTTGTAACCGACTCCATGTAAACCCTAGCCCTCTCCGATGTCTATATAAACCGAAGAGTTTAGTCCTTAGAGAGATAATCATAATAATCATTGGCTAGCTTCTAGGGTTTAGCCTCTACGATCTCGTGGTAGATCAACTCTTGTAACACTCATATCATCAATATCAATCAAGCAGGAAGTAGGGTTTTACCTCCATCAAGAGGGCCCGAACCTGGGTAAACATTGTGTCCCTTGCCTCCAGTGACTCCTAAGACGCATAGATCGGGACCCCCTACCCGAGATCTGCCAGTTTTGACAGCGACATTGGTGCTTTCATTGAGAGTTCCTCTGTGTCGTCATTGCAAGGCTCGATGGATCCTTCAATCATCAACAACAACATGGTCCAGGGTGAGACTTTCCTCCCCGGACAGATCTTCGTGTTCGGCGACTTCGCACTGCAGGCCAATTCGCTTGGCCATGTGGAGCAGATCGATAGCTACGCCCCTGGCCACCAGGTCAGGTTCGGAAACTTAAAGTACACGGCCGATATCCGCGGAGACTTGATCTTCAATGGATTCGGGCCTGCGCCAGGGGCGCCGGACAGTCACGACGAGCACGGCTTAGACCTGTTGTTGGACAATGCTCGGGATATCGCCCCTGTAGGAGCCCCTGATCTAAATCCGGAGCAGATTGCGTCGCCCGAGGATGGGTGGATGGACCCTGCCCCGAAGGCCGCACACTCATCGGCGGTAGAGACGAACACAGACTTCACCCCCAAGGAAGCATGTGACACCGAACCCTCGGACTCGTATCCGGCTGTAGGTCCCCGTCCGCGCACTCCTGAGTCCGCCGAATCTGGACGGGCTCCGATAATGGAGTTCACTGCTGCAGATATCTTTCAGTACTCGCTCTTTGGCGACATGCTGAACTCATTAAAGTCTCTCTGTTTGTCAGGAGACTCTTGGCTGAACTATGTCCAGCTCAAGGGGGAAGAAGGTCATGAAGAAATCCATTGCCCACCCACCACCCACTTCATAGCTACTGTCGACGATGTATCAGACATGCTCGACTTCGACTCCAATGATACCGACGGTAATGACATTGGCGCAGGAGACGACCCGAAACTAAAGGGGCGCTGGACTGCCACCTCTTCATATGATATTTAAATGGTGGATACGCCTAAAGAAAACGACGGCGACAAACTAGAGGATAAAACCCCCATACAAAAGCCAAAACGACGGCGCATACGCCGCTCCATGTCCAGCAACAGTGAAAATAGCGATAATAGCGCTAGAAAGATCGACACCCCAGTCAACTCTGAAGACAACAACTACCATATGGACCAAACAATGGAGCGGGATGAACCAGTTCACGCCGAACACAGCCCGGAGCAGATGCCCGATCATAATAATCCCGAGGGACGAATTCATCAAACCACCGCGAGACAAGAGCACAGTCCGGATGACGATGCATTCATCATCCCAGAAACACGCTTGGAACGAGATAACCCCCACAGAGGGCTTATGGCCACTATGAGAAGTCTAGAGAAGTAGAAGCAAAGGCTTAAGGCCGCACAGGAAATGCTCAATCGCAGATGGAATAAAGTGCTAGACACTTAAGAAAAGTACCGCGACAACCGCCACACAAAGAGCTATCCAAAACGCAAGCTGCTGCCAGAATTCGATGATGAGGCCATTCCGCCAAAGAACAATACAGCCAGGAGGCCGAACAAAAAACTTCGTAACCACAATAGAGCAGCTATCGACGCCGCACATGATTTACGTGAGCTCCTGGATAAAAAGGCCGACACGGCTAGGTCCATCTATGGATCTAAAGGACACACCCCGACGCAGAACAATGGTCACCAAAACAATCATACCGATAGGATACCAGTTCGGAATCAACACTGGACACAACAATAGCCGACGGCATGCCACATCACGTCCAGATACAGAGGGGCTGCTCACCCCCTGTGCTTCAACAAAGAGGTGCTGGACCATGAATTCCCACAGGGTTTTAAGTCTGTGAATGTAGAGGCATATGACGGAACGACAGACCCCGGGGTCTGGATTGAGGATTTTATCCTACATATCCACATGGCTCGTGGGGACGACCTCCACGCCATCAAATACCTTCCCCTCAAGTTGAAGGGACCGGCTCGACACTGGTTGAAAAGCCTCCTTGAAAATTCAATTGGAAGTTGGGAGGAACTCGAGGATGCTTTCAGGGCCAATTTTCAAGGGACCTATGTCCGACCTCCGGATGCGGACGATTTAAGTCACATAATGCAACAGCCTGCAGAGTCCACCCACAAGCTTTGGAACAGATTCCTCACTAAGAAGATTCAAATCATCGATTGTCCGGATGCCGAAGCCCTAGCGTCCTTCAAGCATAGCATCCGGGACGAGTGGCTTGCCAGACACCTCGGCCAAGAAAAGCCGAGGACAATGGCAGCCTTAACAAACCTTATGACCCGATTTTGCACAGGCGAAGATAGCTGGTTGGCCCGTAAAGGCACCTGGGACCCAAGTACATCCAAAATAAGGGATGGCAACGGGAAGCCATGGCGCAATAAAAACAAACGTCAACCCAAGGAAGAAAGTTCGGATAACACAACGGTCAACGCCGGATTCAGGGGCTCTCGACCCGGTCCACAAAAGAAGCCACTCAAAGGTGGCAAAGAAGGACCGTCCGGCCTGAACAAAGTCCTGGACAGACTGTGCCAAATTCATAGCACCCCCGAAAAACCTGCGAATCGCACTCACAGAGAATGCTGGGTCTTCAAGCAGGCCGGCAAATTAAATGCCAAAAACAAGGGAAGGGAAACACCAAGTGAAGACGAGGATGAGCCTTGCCAGCCGAACACTGGGGGATAGAAAAAATTCCCACCAGAGGTAAAAACAATAAACATGATCCACGCGACTCATATATCCATGAGAAGGCGCGAATGCGCGCTCAGAGACGCATACGCTAAAGAGGCCGTCACACCCAAACTTAACCACTGGTCGGCTTACCCGATCACTTTCGATCACAGGGACTACCCGACTAGTATTCAGCACGAAGGATCAGCCGCCTTGGTGGTCGACTGAATAGTCGATGGATACCATCTTACTCACGTCCTCTTGGATGGCGACAGTAGTCTTAATCTAATATGCCAGGACACTATCCGCAAGATGGGGATAGACCCATCCAGAATCAACCACAGTAACATCTCCTTTGGAGGGGTGATACCAGCCGTCCAAGCCTACTACAGGGGCTCCCTCCTACTGGTGGTAACATTCGGTGCCCCAAGCAACTCCAGAAGCGAGGAACTACTCTTCACCATCGCCCCCCTCCAAAGCGGCTATCATGCATTGCTCGGGAGAATGGCCTTTGCCCGCTTCAACGCAGTACCGGACTACGCCTACCTTAAACTCAAGATGCCCGGTCCACATGGCATCATCACCGTTAATGGAAACGCAGACCGTTCCTCACGCGCAGAAGAGTACGCGACGACCCCAGCCGCCGGACTCTAAGCAGCCTCTAATACCTGAAAACATGACTAGTCGTTAAGACCACGGACATGGTTAGACGAGTCCGGCAGCCCAGATAAACCTTATCTAGGCGCCACACATGTAATCCCATAGAGGACACCAGGGGCTATAGATAATTAATAAAGCTCAAATTTCGGCCTGACCTTATTAACAGGGCTACTATCTTACCCTTTTACTATCCATTAGTGATAGCCAAATTTCCGCACGCTTACGTCAACCTCTCCTACATGAGTTTTTCTTTTTACAGACACCATTTGTGCGACACCCTCCCAGGACATGGCACAACGGAGACAAAGGCGTAGACGTGCAGCAGGGCCCCGCCCAAAGGTTTCTCTTTAGATTAAGCCCCTATGTAAACCTTCTTTATTGTCTCTTGTTGGTTACACATCCCACGGGTACTACACCCACAGGGGATACTGACGTTATTGGCATTTCGCCATGACAGACTAATGCACGTACCTGGGAATACAGGGTTCATAATAAAGGGCGTTACTTAGCTCAGTATATGTTATAAAGTCCGAATACCTTCAGGAGTGTTCGCCGTCGCGAGTTTGGCCTTATATGCATCATCCCCGTATCATGTCTTTGGTGAAATGTAGGGTTTGCCCGGCTCGTGGATTCGCCGCCTTACGTTCCGTTCTTATCGGCTAAGGCGTCCAAAGGAGAACTACTGCGATTGTGCCCTGGTTATTCCGGATGAGCACCTCAGTAGACAAAGCCGAAAACTGACTGTCATGATATAGCGAGAGACTGTTCAACCACTCGAAGACTTATCGGAATCTTTAGGATTCCGCCGCATTAACGAAGGACCATTTTCCGGTCATGTACATACGCGCCCGTATTCGGATGCATGCAAAGGTACCAGGGGCTACATAGTAGCCCCATCATCAAACTCCTTGGCTAAGTGAAAGTGTTACAGGTATATAGTCCGGTTGCCTAGTTCGACGTGCGATCACCTCCTTAATGGACCAAGACGTTGGATAAAGTGTTATTACGCGTATTTTTTGTGAACACCCCCGCATTGTATCCGTGGGGGCTGAAGCCAACGATTGCTAACTTTCAGATTACACATATACATAAAAACGACCGCATAGGAGGCACAATAATACTTTCGGGCAAAAAGTATAAATATAGCCTCATAATCAAAATAACATTGTTTTACAATGACACGATTTGTCACTCGAACATGACATTCTTCGAGAACTGAGCCTCTATTAAGCGAGCGCTTTCTGCTACCTGCTCCAAGATGTGCTCGGCCGGATCCTGGCCCCCACCGGATTCTGGGTCACAATGACGGTGGCCTCCATATCTGTCCAGTATGCTTTAACATGGGCAAGAGCCATCCAGGCACCCTCTATGCACGCCAACCTCTTCATGGCATCGATCCGCGATACAACACCAAGGAATTGTTGCACTAAACCAAAATAACTATCCGGCTTCGGCCCCTTCGGCCATATCTGGCCTAGTACAGACCGTATTGCAAGACCGGGCAGCCTGTGGAGCTCGGCCACAGCAGCCATCTTCTCACTCAAAGGCAATTTGCGCGTAGGAGCGCTGAACTACGACCAGAACAGCTTTTCCACTTCATCATCTTTTTGATCCTTAAAACACTTGACTACATCAGCCGTACTCTTTGACAAATCTGCATAGGCATCTGTAGGATTCCAGCGTCGATCCGGAGGAGCGTACTTCGGATCTAAAAACTTCAACCACAACAAATAGGGGTTTCCAGCCGCGATTTCTGTGGCCTGTCGAAGCTCCTCCCGCGCATCCCTAAGATCGGAACGTGTCTCCTTGGCCGCATCAAGGGCCTTCTTCAGGCCAGCCTTATTTGCATGATTTTCTTTTTCAAGAAGCTCATATCGGTTGGCGGCGTTTTCTAGCTCCACAGCAATTTCGGCTATTCTGTCTTCGCTTCGGCGACGAGCAGCCTGTTCGGCTCTCAACTCTTCGGTCGCCTTTAGGGCAGCCGCATTGCTCACCCGGGCCTGTTCCTTGGCCAGGGCAAGTTCCGCCCTCAGGGCTTCCACGGCAGCAGCACCGTCTGCAGTCCAGGCATATAACATTAGCATTATGCCCCTCTCATTTTTTCCTATAAATAATAATAAGGAAAGAAGAGCACATACCTTGTGACTCGTTAAGCTGCTCGTTCACCAGTGTGATATCGGCATCAATAGCTCCAATCTGCCTCCTTAGTTCGGCAACTTCAAAGGACCGGTCGGCTGCCGGATCCCTAGACACCTGCACACAAATGCAGCGCAATCATTACTCATACAATATGATCCTCCGTTTGCCGCCTAGGGCGGGCAACCAGAGTCTCAGGGGCTCCTATCCATATGGAGCACACCTAGCGTGTGTGTCATAGCCAAAAATTATGTATTTTTCATACCTCAAAGCCTCTGAGCAGGCTCGTAAAGGCTTCATTCAATCCGCTTGTGGCGGAGGAAATCTTCTCGAGCACCATGCTCATTAATGAACGGTGATCCTCCGAGAGAGCAGCTCGCTCCAGAAGGCCCGTCAGTGTGTCCGGCCAGACACCGAACTATGTCGGACCCTTATCATCGCCCCCTGTGGGAGCCGAACGCTCCAGGCTCAGGGCGGCCGAAGGATTAGCTTCTGGCTTCGGTAGATCCGGACTCCTCTGTGACGAAACCTCGGGGTCGCCCGCCTCATGAGGCGGAGAGGTTGGGGGGATCTCACTCTCCATCATCTCCCGAAGGAGATCCCCAGAAGACGAACTCTGTCAAGAAGAGCTGCTAGCCGGACTACAAGGAATGGATCCTGGTTATTATTCTTCGAGAAAAGCAGTACCTTCGTATTTACGATTAACTTACAGCTCAGATGAGGGCTTGCCCGTTGGCGGGCATGACGCGGTGAGGACGCCCTTCGGGGCAGGTCCCCCTGGTGAAGCTTTCTTCCCATGTTTGGGCACATCTGTCTCCAAGTCTTCGGATGCGCCCCTCTTCTTCCCGCGAGGGGAGGAGGCCTTAGATTCCCCTTCCCAGCTATCCTCCTTTGGGGAGGTAGCAATTCCACTGGTTTGGATGCGCAATGTGTGAAGTTCTGCTTCCCTGTTCTTCCCTTCGACTTTCCCTGAGGGCATTTTGCTTAGCACACGACCAAGCATCTTGGCCATGGTGGGACTTGGAGAGCCTTCGGAAGTGGCACCGGACACCTAATTCTCTCCGCCTTGCGGAGCCATTCCTGGCCACAGAGGATTTTCTAATGGCTATGACAAAAATAGACGAAGTGTTCGGTTTGTGGGTTACTTACTTGGTTATCTGGGCGATTGTAGCTCAGGCCCGCATCTTCGGTGGTATCCGGACACTTTACTTGTGGTCCCAGGAATAATTTACACATCCCTTCGAGTGTCAGGCCTAAGAAGTGCAGAATAGTCTGCGGACCTTCCGGATTGAACTCCCACATCCGGAGAGGCTGGCGTTTGCACGGCAACATCCTTCGGATTAGCATCACCTGAATTATGCTGACAAGGCTAATGTCCCTCTCAAGAAGCTCCCGAATACGGCTCTGCAGTATTGGCACATCACTAGCAGATCCCCAATCCCGTCCTAAATTGGTAAATGACTCCAGTCGGGGGCAGCCACCCACTTTGTAGGTCTTGAGCCACATTGAAGGTCTTGAGCCACAAGCCCCTCAATTATCTTTGGCTTCACATTGAAGGTCTTGAGCCACAAGCCGAAGTGAGGAGTGATGTGGAGAAAAGCTTCGCACACAACGATGAATGACGAGATATGGAGGATAGCGTCTGGAGGTAGATCGTGAAAATCTAACCCATAATAGTACATGAGCCCTCTCACAAAGGGATCAAGGGTGAAGCCCAAGCCGCGGAGGAAGTGGGAATCAAATATGACGCTCTCGTTGGGCTCAGGAGTAGGGACGACCTGCCCTGGAGCAGGAAGCCTGTGCTTGATGTTGGCGGTCAGATATCCGACCTCCCTAAGCTTCGCAATATCCTCCTCTGTGACCGAAAAGGCCACCCACTGGCCTTGAAGGTCAGATCCGGACATGGTTAAGGATCTGAGGTGCTTGAGCTTGGGCTTCGGGTGTTAGAACTCGAGATGTGAAAAGGCGCAAGGGTAGTGTAAAAGAGGGATAGGCCTCGGCCCCTTCATATAGGGGGTGAATATCAAGCGTCCTCAGCATAACCGCTCGGGACTTACCTAAAAACGCAGATTCATACCAATAGACGTCATGGGGACGCATGCACCTATATTAATGGAAGATCCCGCCCTAATGGGAGCACGATCCCTGCTCTGGCAAGGCATGCTAGTAAAACCGCCTCGCAACACGTATCGGGGGAGGCCAAGTAAAACCGGTTCGTATGAGATCGGGCCACGATGCAGGAGCACGCCGTGCAAAAATTACCAGCAGATCAGATTTATGAAGTGCTATGCTGTGAGGATCATCTTGCAGATCCGGACACGGTGTAAGTGTTCGACAACTACTATGGAGTATTCGGAGATGGAACCCGCCTTGCAATGCCGAAGACAAACTGCATGCCGGACTTATCGTCATCGATGCATGGTTCAGGGGCTACTAAGGGAGTCCTGGATTAGAGGGTATCCGGACAACCGGACTATATAATTTGGTCGGACTGTTGGACCGTGAAGACTCAAGACTTCGTCCCGTGTCTGGATGGGACTCTCCTTTGCGTGGAAGACAATCTTGGCGATCCAGATATTATATTTCCTTCTTTGTAACCGACTCCATGTAAACCCTAGTCCTCTCCCGTGTCTATATAAACCCGAGAGTTTAGTCCTTAGAGAGATAATCATAATCATCATACGCTAGCTTCTAGGGTTTAGCCTCTACGATCTCGTGGTAGATCAACTCTTGTAACACTCATATCATTAATATCAATCAAGCAGGAAGTAGGGTTTTACCTCCATCAAGAGGGCCCGAACCTGGGTAAACATTGTGTCCCTTGCCTCCTGTTACCATTAGCCTAAGACGCACAGATCGGGACCGCCTACCCGAGATCCGCCGGTTTTGACAACGTTAACAGGGGAGGAGGAGGTAGTGGGCTGGGCCAGCTCTTGGGCCAGCCAGATGGGCTGCAAAGGTGAGGCCAGGTAAGTCTCCTCTCTTTTCTAAATTTGTTTCTGTTTTCTATTTTCCTGCAATTGTTTTGACTTAATTAAAATGCTCAGGCATTTTCAAAAACCCTGAAAATAATTGTGGGCTCTTTTTTGAATATTTCCAACATCCCTCACTTAAGTTCAGAATCATTTGGACATTTAAAATATTATATAGCATTTAAACGCCCAAATGCAAAAAGTATGATTTAATTCAGTGATCCAAGTTGTCCTAGAAAAATGTGCAATATTTTTAGCAGAGGTTCAACACCAATCCAAAAATGATGAACATTTTGTGAAGGCCATTTTGGGTTCATTGAAAATATTTTTATTTGAACCTAGTTGAATTCTTTCTGATGCTAGGGTTTGGGCAATCCCCATTTCAACTTAAATAGAATTTAAACATGATGCAACAAGATGCAAAACACCAGGCAGCACCAAAAGCTAGGGATGTGACAACTCACCCGTATTAAACAAGAATCTCGTCCCGAGATTCAAGACGTGTGGTAAGAAGACCGAGGGACACAAAGCTAACACAATCTTCTCGATCCAGGTTGCACCTCCTAAGAACGTTGATTGGTCACCATCTTTGTCTCATCGTCTTACTCTGAGAACTCCGGCCAACATGACAATGAGAGGAAAAAAGAAACTCTAGAGGGATCGATCTTCTCGGAGAATGAAAAACTCATGATCAACTCACAAAATGAGACATAGCCACATCTCTCGAGCTGAGACACGAAGCACACATCTAGAGGGAGGGAGTGAAACAGATGACGAAGGTTTACTAGGTAGACAACAATTCCACGCTTGAGGAGATGGTGAATGGTTTCAAGATAGCGATGAAATAATTGCCATGATTCCATAACGGGGCACCTTAGAGAAGGTGACTCATAGAATTATCCCCTTAAATTGCAAAAAGAATTACTTTTGATACCTAGATCATTGAAACTCCTTATGCCAGCCTAAGGCAAATCACAATTGATCGTTTGAACGAATTCGAAGGAATGGCATACTCAGTTTGGAAAGGAAGCTACAGTTATAAGACAACTCGACAAACGGAAGGCACGTTCCAATTGATACCGAGGATATAACCTAGTGACTGAGCATGCTCTCAAGAAATTGAGCATTTCCATATTCATCAAGGTTTTACCAACATCCCTGCCTAGGATCCTGGCAACACAACATACTACCATGATGAATAGTGATGGATGATGCAGGCGCAGAGGAAGATAACAGCTTCTCAGATTTCACCTTAGCGAGGCCAAGGGGAACAATATCTGGACGATCGACCGAGAGACATTTAGCGCTCCGCTTCTAATGTTCTCCTTGATGTGCTAGCGTAATCCATACATAAATATGGTTTGATATCTAGAACATCAAGTAAAAGGTCGGACTTCGGGAACACAAAAATCCATAAGGAACAACTAGGGAGTAAATCCTACGAAATCCTTATGGGGAGGTGTCCAACTTCCTCAATGAAGATACTACAATAATGGGCCTTCCCACTGGGTGTGTTGGCCATGATATCCACTTTACCAGGTTACAAAGAGGCCAATATTATAGTTCTTGGAAAACGTTCCAACCATTATATCTGCCTAAGATTTAGATCTGGTTGGTGTCAGAATAATCCAGACTCATCGAGTCTAGAAAGAAAAATGAAAGTTTGCAACACAAATCGACGAGATGACGTTGCGAGACTCTCCGGGAAGGAACTACGGTAGTAAGCTCCAAAACATGAGCTGGTTCTGCTACAAACATGTGAACACGTTATCCGAGACAAGCATGACCACATAGTAGTCTTATAATAAAACATTATCGAGTTCAGGTTAGGATCCATCATCAAGGATTTGATTTTGAAGTCTTTACACGCGCTAGACTTATTTTCCTTGAACAAGTCAATCAGTGGCTTGGGGTGCTAGGAACACTTATGGAGTGGAGGCGTCCAACCTATCAAACCACATAGCACTTCGCACGTGCATGACTAACTTGGGATGATTCCAAAGGAAGCAAAACAAACTCTCTCGAATTCACGGTGGCCACTTACATCAAATACACGTGAATTAGAGGAAGTCACTTCTCTCATCCAAACATATACCTGATGAGCGGAGCACGAAGGTAATGCTTACAAAGTTTCCAACACTAGCTCAATATTCAACATGAATCATGGAGGAGACAAAATGCTGCTGATGGGCTCAACAGCAACTCATGAGAATTTCCATATCACTGGACTTCCACCATCATGTTGACAATGTGATAGTATTGGTTAGACCAAAAGATGTAATGGTGTATGCTTGAGGAATCAACCACGAAGAAGACAACATTGCGAATACCGTTGGTTCTAACTTGATTTGACGATGTCCCACACTCAAATCAAGGTTTGGCCAAGACGATAGGTTCAACATCTGATCACGAGGACCATTCGGTGAAGATATCATCTTTCTTCAACACACACACACACACACACAAAAGGATATCCCTTAACATGAACTAAGTCGGACAAGCTTTCATCTTCCAGCTCTCCAAGTTGTTATTTAGCTTGACCAACCAGCTTAGGGTATGCAACACAGATTCTTGGAGAAGGGGTGGTTTATATGAAACCAAATTGGTCACGAGCTCAACATAACAGTCAAGTGACGACCTGGTGATACTTTCGAGAAGATATTCGGAAAATCATGAACCACCGATATGTTACTAAGCTCAAGAACAATCTTGCTTTTTAGGGCAAGACGATATGATCAAATAAGCAAGGGATTGAATAATCCTAACTCATTGATCGAAGAGTGCGTCAGAAATAAGGAGAAGGTAGCTCAATCTATCTTAGAATGATGATTCAATAACAAACATGCTAAGAATGAGAATATTGTCCATTTACTACCAAGCAACCAGTTGCTAGGAGTATTGATTTCACGCATGAGAATTCACTTGTCGACATTCCGGTTACAACAACACAAGGATCAAGGAATGAATGATGATGGTGAGAAGTATCACTGCATCAAGAATTCATAAGAGATGGTGCAATTCCTATGATCTTCTTGACATCAAGAAGGTAATACTTCAAGGTAGAACAGACCAGAAGCTGGATTGGCATTTTGATCTATGGAATACAACTGCTTTGACCCAATCCCAGAGATGGACGAGGTACTGGAGTTTGTTTCTCCTAGTCATTCTGGAATAGAATGGCTTGACGGACCACAAGATCATAGGCACCGATGAACGAATGCATGCATAATATTGACTATCAATTGATAGATGAAGGTCAGAAAAAAACTGAAGAGGGACAACTCAAGAGAACATACGATTTCTTACTTGTTGGTGCATAGATTAGCATGTCGAAGAAGTTCAACATTTCTTCCGGATAACCCATGCAAAAAGGTAGGACTGGCAGAGTCACAGCATAGCATCGAGAACTTGCCAAGAGCATTCTAGTTGTGATCTTTTGGTTCAAAGAGCTTCTGCCATAAACGGTTCATAGTATTTCGAAGAAGGAAATACCACGGACCTCGAGGACTAAGACAAAGGTTACTAATATCCTAAAGCAACTAGTAAACACTATCAACATGAGGTAGGGTGAATCTTGGGCTCAGAAACCCATGGGTAGAATACCTACTACTTAATTGCATCACGGGATGCTTTTGAGAATGACGGCCAGAATCATCACACTGGGAACACAAATCATGGCTAGCTTACTAGGTGGTATTCTAAGACACCTAGGGTCATAATACTAGCTCCAACATATATACCGAGGCAATGAAGTACCTCAACACACTAGTTTGTGTGGTTAATCTGGCCAAAGGAACATCGGAACGGTAAGAAGGGATTTGCAAATGCATCAGACTATTTAGATACCTGGGATGACTCGGATAGCATAACGGCTATAAATGCTCAAAAAGATTTGAGACATCCTGCAAAATAGTGGCATAACCACTCAGAAGCACAATATCAAGGTTCCGAGACCCACTATGAACACACGGAAGTAGTAGAAACTGAACTAGGGCTTAAATCCAACAATCTTATAAGTCTATGGATTAGTAACACGTCATCCTAATAGATAGATGAGAAGGCCTAGTTCTAAATCCCTATAGGAAATATAAGATGACTCAGATCAGAGGGCATGAGGTATAAGGAGTAAAAAGAGCCTTACGTTCCATCCCACAATCAATTCCCCTACATATAACTAAAGCATTTATAGACTCAAGTTCGACCAGTTTGGCTTGGTAATCCTACAGGCAGTCAAGCTCTGATACGAAAGCTGTCAGGACCCTGAGTCAATGCCACACCGATCTAGCATGTAACACCTCATATCACTTTGCGGCCTCACGCACGGTATTCCCACGGGTGTCGCCTTACCAGGCCCGGAACCGTTTACGCCTTTTGGCACACGTATACGATAGTGTCGCTAGCATCCATGTGACAAGGAGCCCGGGCTGACCTGGCTAGTCGTGAACTCAAAGTGGCACTAACTTACAGGGACATGTATACATGACCCAACAACGAACGTGTCGGTCAACAACGAGTGAATCCGGGCTGTAGCAGCTGGCTAGCAGGACTCCGGAGAATCTGGGCTGTAGCAGGCTAACAGGACTCCGGTAGACACCGCGTGACATTTCCCCGAAGGGACAGACACAGGAACGAAGAAGGACACATGCCGGCCAGCGTAAGTGTTCCGAAGCAAAAGCAAGCTACCAAGGCTCAATGGAAGCACTAGGAGACATTTCCCGGTAAGCGAGGCTACCAAGCATACACAACTAGATATGCTTGATATGTGCAAATACAACATGGCATCAGAACATGACTCTACGACTCAAGTATTTATTCAATAGGCTCCGAGGAGCGAGACATTACAAACATGGGTCTCATGACCCAACATTCAGAGCACACCAGTCAAAACACATGCGGAAGCTTAACATGTCTGAGTACAGACAACTATAAATGAAAAAGGCTGAGAAGCCTGACTATCTAACAGATCCTGCCGAGGGCACAAGATCGTAGCTGAGGTAACAAGCTAAACGTCGAAGTCCACATGGAACTACTAGCAAGACTGAAGTCTCTCTGCAAAAACATAAATTAAGAAAACGTGAGTACAAATGTACCCAGCAAGACTTACATCAGAACTAACTACACATGCATAATTATCAACAAGGGGTGGTGGGGTTTAACTACAACAAGCCAGCTTTGACTCGATGGCTATCCTGAACTACGACTGCAAGTAACTCTTTTGAGGTGGCGCACACGAGTCCACATATTCACCATATCAATACACCACTATGGATCCGCTCCCGTCTCCCTATGAGAACGCCATCCATAGCACTCATGCTTATCTTGCGCATTTTAGAGTATCCACTTCAAGTTATCTATGAACTGTACAAGCAACCCAGAAGTCCTTTACCACGGACATGGCTATTGGAATAGATAATGTTAACCCTGCAGGGGTGTACTTCTTCACACACGCTCTCACCACTTATCGCCATTTACACGACATGTACTCGGCAACCTTCAAGCGGAAGCCCAGCGAGGGTGTCGGCCACAACCTGACTAACCAAACAAGTCTCTCGTCCAGGTTTATCGCCTATTCGGGTTCCATCCGCAAGGATATCCGGCCGGGGTGTCGCTCATGGCGCCAAACTATGTGTGCAGGGTTCCCAAGCCCACCTTAACGGGTGGATCTACCATTGGCACACCTGTCGGGGAAACTGATCCACGAACACCTATGGGGCCGGCGGACCGGGCCCCTTTCGGTTCGGCGGGGGGGCGGAGATCGCTCGAAGAGCAGATCGAGGCGAAGCACACGAGCAGTTTACCCAGCTTCGGAGCTCTCCGGAGAGATAATACTCCTACTGCTGCTTGTCTGATTGTATTGTGTTCTTGCTCGGGGGCGCTGGATGCTACAGTACACTCTAGCTGCTAACGAGACCGAGCGTGTGTGATTTTCTGGGTTCGAACCCCCTCTACGTTGCGCATGGGCCTCCTTTTATATGTTCAAGGGGTCACCGACAGGTGGCAACGCAGACGAGGGTAAAAATGGAAAAGAAGTTGCGGTTGGTACAACCACCTGCACAGTGCATCCTACCTAACCCTGACGGCAGGGGACAAAGGCATTAAATGCCCATCTGCGTCGCCCAAACAGTGTAAAAAGGGACCGTCAGGGGCGCCACCGCGCGCCACAATGGCAGTCTTGTCAGCTTCGCATGCCACCGCGCACCGCTGGCTGCACAGCCTCTCGCCACGCGCGCCTGGAAAGGCCCCCGGAGCGACACGTTGGTGGATGTGCTGGAGCGTGGGTACAGAGTGGTAGCCTGCCACGGCAAGCGCCTTGCCACGGCTGTTATCTTGTCGGGTCCGGAAGCTTGTCGCTCACCGGGCCTTGCCGGGACGTGCGGCGCGTCGTGGCAAGTTCCTTGAAATGCCTTGGTTGGCCTTCCCGGCAAGCTCCTCTTGCCGGGGCCTTATCTCCTGAGCTGAAATACTTTGTTCTTGAATGGCTCCAAAGGAACCATGGAGGGCCTCGGCGGTCATCCGACAAGCCTTACCGCGGGGCGCTGCAACTGCCCGTGCACAAGTTTGGGATACTAGGGTACCCCTACTCTAGTACACCGACAGGAGCCCCCGGGCCTGGGCCACACACGGTGCCGAGCGCTGTTGGGCCAGGCCCAAAACAGGGCACGGGCACGCGCGGCCTGGATTACGCCGTATCTTACTCCGTATCCACCGCGCCCTCCCCAACGGCACGCGTCAAATGCGGCATCGTGGGAGAGATCGTGGGTGGTTTCTTTATTCGGAAGGGCGAAACGTCTGCCCCCTCCCTCTTTATAAGCAGGGGAAACAGGGGCAGTTTGCCTACTTCGCCGGTTGTTACTTCATTCTCGAAAATCTCCGCCGCTCCCCCCTTCTTCCCGAAGCCGAAAGAGAGCAGCGCTCCGCCCCCCATTGCCACCAGCCCCACTGATGCCGCCGATCTCCCCCGCCACCTCCGCCATGGCTCCAAAAGGTAACAAGGGGAAGGGCGTGAAATCGGCCGAGGCACAGTGGCTCGTGGGGCTGCGAAAGGAGCAGGCCATTTTCCCCCCTCAGCTTGACGCGAAGGAGCTGAGGGAGTACTACTACCTCTTCTGGTCGACGGAGACGCGAGCGCATCCGCGCACGAAGGTACTCCCGGCCAGCGCTTCGAGATTGGCTCCGAACGGGTACCCCTTCTTCGCGTTATTCTTCTACTGCGGGCTCTGCCCGCCCTCCTCTAAATTCTTCTGCGATATCATGAACACCTACGGGTTCCGCCTCCTTGATTTCACCCCCAATGCCGTTCTGACCATGGCAGTTTTCACGCATCTGTGCGAAAACTTTGTCGGAGTCCACCCAAACGTAGCCCTTTTCCGCCACTTCTTCATCCCACGAGTCGAGAGAGGAGAGCCCCTTGCCGGAGGAATCGCTTGGATCTCGAGGGTCGGCAAGAAGGAAGCCTATCTGGAGGGAGAGCTCCGCAGCAAATGGGAGGAGTGGAGAGCAGAGTGGTGCTGGGTCGTCGAGGAGAACCCGCAGCCGTTCACTGCCCTGCGCCAAGCCCCAATAGTACGCGGCAACGATTAGAGCAACGTGGTCCCGGAAGACGACAGGCTGAAAATCGCTGTTACCCGGATCCTACGCCTCAGGCTTGCCGGACTCACTGTAGGCGCAGTTGGCGCAGATTTCCTTCGCCGCCGCATCGCCCCCCTGCAGGAGAGGGGGAGACCCGCCTGGGAGTTCCAAAACTCAGCGGATATCATGAGGCTGCGCCCAGGCCTCAACTTCAACTTCACTGTTCTGGAGTTGGACGCGGTGCTCCTGGAGCTGTTCAAGCGCGATCCCCAGCATCCGTTCAAATTGCCGCGGGATGTCATTCCGCTGTGCAATAATTCTTCGCTCGACCGCATCCACGCAATGATGCCGTTGTGCGACTGACGGAATTGTTCCAACCTGGCAAGAGCCGGCAGACGCCATCGTGCAGGAGTTCTTCGATGGCTTGGTAGAAGTGCCGGTCCATGCCGACGAGCAGAAGAGCCTCACCCGTGACACCACCGATGTGGAGATGCAGCGCATCGCCACCAGGCTGGAAGAGGCGGTAGCAGCTGCTGCCGCGGGTGTATTTGGATTCACCATGGAGAAGGCGGAGGCAGCGGAGGCGGCAAGCCTTGCCGAGCGCGAGGAGTTTGCCGGCGAGGAAGATCTTGCCGACCCTGAAGCTGAGCCGAGCGAGCCCGGCGAGGAAGATCCCGAACCTTCAGACAGCTTGCCACAGGCGGAGCCCCCAGCTCCGGCAAGGAGGCGTCTCCGCAAGGCCGGGGACGCAGCGGGGCGGCAGACGAGCCAACAGCCGCCGAGCCGTGTGACACGCTCTACCGTGGCAAGCACTGTAGCCACGGGAGCGCGTCACGCCACTGCGGCAACTGGAGCAGGGTCTTCCCGGTCCACCGCCACTGCTCCTGCCAAGCGGGCGAGGGAGCCTACTCCTCCGCCTCGTCGCACCGGAGGCGAGCCGGACTTCGATCTCTCCGCGCTCAGCTCCGACGAGGAAGAAGAAGAGTAAGATCCCCTGCCGTTCTTGTTGTTCTTCGATCTTTGTTGGCTTTCGTCTTGTATCTGACTTGCTTCGATCTGAATCCATTCCTTTTCAGGACGCTGGCCCAGAGAGCGGCGAAGAGAGCCAAGGCCCCGGTGATTGTCATCGAAGATGATCCCACCGTGTCAGCAGGGGGTGTGTTTGAGACCACCTTGACGGACCCGGCAACTACTCCCCAAAGCAGCCCCCAGCGCAGCCCCCAGCGTAAGTTTATAGTTTACTTCCTGCCATCAGGCGCGCATGGGTGCTCTTTCCTCTACTGATATCTTGACTGTTGGATTTGTGTAGGAGCAGAACAGCCTCACCAGGAATGCCCGGAAGCTGCTCCCGAAGTGCCATCTGCTTCGACTACGCCGCCAAGGGAGGAGTCCCCGGCAAGGGAGCGCTCTCCGGCAAGGGAGAACTCTCCGGCAAGGGACAGTTCTCCAGCAAGAGATGGCACCAGTGATCCTCCGGTGGTTGAGACCGCGACCGCAGATCCTAGCACAGGTAATTTTCTTGCCTGAAAACTTCCCTTGGGATCTTCTTCTTATGATTTTCTTCTTGTATATTTGCTTGACTTCTCTCCCCTTTCCGTTCGTCAGATCCCCCTGCCACGGAGCCGATGGAGACCGAGGACGCCGGCGAAGAGGGCGCACATGGCAGTGCCGACGACGCCGCGGCCACCGAAGAAGAGGCCGGTGCTGATGATCCCGCCGGTGAAGAGGCCGCCAAGGCTGCCGCCGCAGAAGCAGGCGAGGGATCCGGCGATCGCACTGACGGCCCCGAGGCTGCAGGAGCGCCTGGCGCTACGCCGACCACTAATCCCTCCGCCGATGCTGCAGCGCCAGGCTCCGCAGAGCCCCAGTCCGGCGCCTACTTGAAGGCCGGCGACGGTATCTTCATCAAGCTCCCCTGGGCGTCAAGCTCCAGGGCGCCGGTCGAGGGAGAAACCTTGGATGGAGAGGTGCTCGCCTCCGCAGGGTTGACGGTAGTCGACGCGCCAAGCAGCAGCAGCGACGAGCCTGAAGAGGAGCGGCTGCTGCGGAAGCTGACGTCGCTCTACCGTGCCCGACAAGCCAAGCTGGCCTCCCGAGAAGCGCTTGTCGCGAAGGCGGGAGTTGATATTGAGAAGCACGCGGAGGAGCTCCGAGGCCTCAGGCAGGAAGCTCTCCGGTCCTTGGCGGAGGGGCGGGAGCAACTTCTCGAGGAGCGGAAAGCCTTCCTCCTCGAGAAGGCTGAAGCTGAAGAGAAGCAACGGCTTGTCGCCGAAAACTTATTCGCGCAGGAAGGAGAGTTGGTGCAGCGCAAGGTCAATCCTGACAGCCACGAGGAGGAGCTTGCCGCCCGCGAGCAAGCGATTGGCGGGGCTCTCAAGGAGGCAAAGGATGCTGCCGCAGCTGCCGAGGCCGCCAAGAAGGAGCTGGAGACAAAGGTGGCGCAGCTGGAAGCCTATCTCCGGGCGAGCGGCGACGAGCTTGCCGCTCTCAAGCATGAGCGCGAGAAGAATGCTGCCGCTCATGGTGAGCTGCAAGGTCTCCTCGCAGAGAGGAGCAAGGAGCTTAGCGCCGCCAAGGACTCCAATGCGGATCTTGAGTTGAAGTTGGCTACTTTGACTCAGACGCTGGACGGCGCCAGGGAGCGGGAGGTGGCCTTGTCGGAGAAGATCAAGGACGACGAGGCGCTGCTGGCGAATGCTGCTGCCGCACACGACGCCTTCAGGGAAACTGTGGAGCAGTGGACTGAGGGTCTGGTGAATATTGCCGCCGCCATCGACGGGGAGTTGGCGCAGCTGGGGGTGGAGGATCTCGGGTACTCCTCCGATGAGCATCTCCAACCCAGCGCCAAGCTCAGCTTGTTCTTCAAAGGCGTGGCGACGGCCCTCCAGCGACTCCGGGAGAAGATCCCAAAGCAGCTGGCCGACGAGTCGCGCAGGATCTGCGCGGGGGTTCTTCAGAAGGTGCTGGTGAAGGTGGCCTTCCGCAATCCAGGCCTCAACCTCACCAACATTCTCAAATCCTTGCCGCCGGATGCTGATCTGGATGCGCTCAAGGTCCTTGTCGCACCCATTGTGGACAAGGTGAGCCAGATCAAGACGGTTGAGGGCGATTGCGTAGATTAGGCCGCCCGTTTTCTCTTTCTCTTTGTCGCTGCTGGTCATGTTACGAGAACATCTATTAGAGCCGCGACAAGCTATCTTGTAATATAACTCTATTTTGGGTAGAGATTTGCTATGTTATTGCTTTTACTTGATTCCTTCCTTTGTATGTTTTTACCCTACGCTTTTAGGGAACTTGTCGGTGCAGGCACCTGGGCCGCGAGCGCTGAGTGCGGGACGTCAGCAGCCTGCTGGCAGTGCTGCTTCCGACAAGAAACCTTGTCGCAACTAGTCGCAGCTCACTTAAATTGTTGAGCGGACTCGAAACAAAGTAAGGGCGCAACAAGCTATGAGTTGGTTCCTTCGCGCATAGGTTTTCCATACAAAGTGCGGTCATTCGAGGAGATAACTTAAAAATTTAAAACTGATTGCTCAAACTTTGGCAACTTAGCTTTTCTGTCGTTTGCTTCCCGGTAAGGCGAAACTTCCTTGAACGATGCCTGGTCCACACCATTATCTTCTTCATTCCCCCCGGCAAACTTGTGTGCGAGGGAACCTTCCTTTCCTTTTTGAGAGAAAGAAAGAAGAGAAAATAAAGGCATGGAGCCTTATGGCTCGTTATTGCTTACCGGGGGTAGGTGCTGCACAAAGTGTCAGATAACACATGCAAATATAAAGTAAAAAGCATGAAATTGACAAGATGTGCGGAGCACATGAGCTTTACTTATGCACGGGATCTGCGCCCGGATTTGTGCAAAGGATTACATGCAACATCGGCAAGACTTGTACAAAAGGTGGTTGCCGGAACGGGTTCCGGCAACCACGCCCTACGGGTAAAACTTACTAAGATGCTCAATGTTCCAGGAGTTGCTCACCGGTACACCATCTTCGGTCTCAAGGCGGACAGCGCCAAGCCTAGTGACTCATTTCACCCGATAAGGGCCTTCCCACTTCGGCGTCAACTTGTTGGAATTCTTGGCGGACTGAACGCGCCGAAGAACAAGGTCGCCTTCCTCAAAACTTCTGGCTTTAACTTTGCGGCTACGGTAGCGGCGCAAAGCTTGCTGGTATCGAGCAGCTCGTACAGCAGCCTGAAGACGGTCCTCCTCAAGGAGCAGCGCGTCATCTTGTCGCAGCTGCTCTTGCTCAAGCTCATCATAAGTGAGCACTCGGGGTGACCCATATACGAGTTCCATGGGGAGAACTGCCTCTGCTCCATAGACTAGAGCGAAAGGTGTCTGGCCAGTGGCTCGATTTGCCGTCGTCCTGATCGACCAAAGAACCACCGGCAGCTCCTCAATCCAGTTTCTTCCGCACCTGTGCAGCCTGTCGAAAGTTCTGGTCTTGAGCCCACGCAGCACTTCAGCATTTGCCCTCTCCGCTTCACCGTTTCTTCTCGGATGAGCAACAGAAGCGAAGAAGACCTTGGTGCCAAGATCCTGGACGTACTGCATGAAGGTGCGGCTCATAAATTGCGTGTCGTTGTCTGTGATGATCCTGTTAGGGATCCCGAAATGGCAAACAATCGACCTGAAGAACTTGACTGCTGACTGTGCTGTCACCTTCCTCACTGGTTCCACTTCTGGCCACTTTGTGAACTTGTCGATTGCAACGTACAAGTACTCAAAGCCCCCGATAGCTCGGGGGAAGGGGCCGAGGATATCGAGCCCCCAGACCGAAAATGGCCAGGATAAAGGGATCGTCTTGAGAGCTTGAGCTGGCTGGTGTATCTGCTTGGAATGGAACTGGCACGCTTCACACTTGGTTACTTGTGCAGTTGCATCCTGGAGGGCTGTCGGCCAAAAGAAACCTTGCCGGAATGCTTTGCCGGCAAGTGCTCTTGCGCCAATGTGGTGACCACATATGCCTCCATGTATCTCTGCCAACAGCTTTTGTCCGTCTTCCTGGTGAATACACTTCAATTTCACACCGTTGAGTCCTCTTCTGTACAGTGTGTTGTCGACAAACTGGTACATACTTGACTGCCGGGCTACTCTTTCCGCTTCTTCTTGCTCTTCGGGAAGTTCTCCTGTCTGAAGGAAATGGACAATCTGCTGTGCCCATGCTGGAGCTTGTGGCTCGATAACAAGGACTAAAGGCACATCTGTTGCTGCGGGAACATCCGCTTCTACGGCAAGAACTTGTGGCTCTGCCGGAGCTTGATGTTCCCCGGCAAGCTTGCCGGAGCAAAACTTGTCGGGAGCGTCTGCTTCAATGGAACAAACCCTAAGGTTTGCCGGAGCGGACTGCTCCTCAGCACTCTTGGTGTTGATCCTGAGGAACTTCCTGGCGGCGGCTTCGGGAAGCTCTGCCAGAAAATAGTCACCAGAAAACAACTTCCTCTTCTTGCTCTGTCCAGTTGATGGCGTTACGGATGGTTGAGTCAGCTTGAGCACAAAGATCCCTGGTTCCACAGGTAACTTAAGTGCGGCGCACTTTGACAGGCCGTCGGCAATGTCCATCTGAGCTCTTGGAACATGTTCCATCTGTAGGCCATCCAAGTGCTCTTCTAGCTTCCTCACTTCATCAACGTAAGCTTCCATCAACGGACTCTGATAATTTTTGTTCACATGGCGGACGACAAGCTGTGAGTCACCCCTGACAATGAGCTTCTTGATCCCAAGGTCTGCTGCGATCCTGAGGCTGGCAAGCAAACCTTCATACTCTGCAGTATTGTTCGTTGCTTGCTCCTTGGGAAAGTGCATCTGGACTACGTACTTGAGATGCTCTCCGGTGGGTGCAACAAGTAGCATGCCAGCACCGGCGCCTTGCAGCGAGAAGGCACCATCAAAGTACATCAGCCATTCTTTGCTTGCTTCCTTGACGGGGATGCTCATTTCTGGAATTTCTTCATCTGGTGTTGGCGTCCACTCTGCTATGAACTCTCCCAATGCTCTGCTTTGGATAGTTGAAGTGCTCTCAAACTTGAGGCCAAAGCTTGACAGTTCTAGTGCCCACTCGACAATCCTGCCTGTTGCTTCTGGATTTTGCAGTATCCTCTTCAATGGAAAGCGAGTGACAACTGTGATCTCATGTGCTTGGAAGTAATGGCGCAGCTTTCTCGAGGCCATGAGAAGGCTGAAAAGCAACTTCTGCACACCAGAGTACCTTGACCTAGCCCCCTGCAGAAGGGAACTGACAAAGTAAACTGGGCGCTGCACCATTCTCTTCTGCATCTCTTCACGCGCCTGCGCAGATCCATCCTTTTCGGGACCAGAGCTTGCCGGCGAAGTCCTCTGCTTGTCGCTGGATGCATCTGCCATGGTTGCTGGCTCATCGTCCGCCTCCCTCTCCGCTACTAACGCAGCATTAACCACTTGATTGGTTGCCGCTATATATAGCAGCAACTTCTCTTGTGGCTTAGGTGCGACAAGTGTTGGAGTGGAGGACAGGTATCTCTTCAAGTCCTGCAGCGCAGCCTCCACTTCCGGAGTCCATTTCATTGGACCTGCCTTTTTCAAAATTTTGAAAAATGGCAGGGCGCGCTCAGCAGACCTAGAGATAAACCTGTTGAGAGCAGCCACACAACCGGCAAGTCTTCGTACATCCTTGACGCGCTTTGTTGCTTCAATCTGCTCAATGGCCTTGATCTTGTCGAGATTGGCCTCAATTCCGCGTTGAGACACAAAGAACCCGAGAAGCTTGCCGGAGGGGACTCCAAACACGCACTTCTCGGGGTTGAGCTTGAGGTTGATCTTGCGCAGATTTGCAAAGGTTTCGTCTAAATCTTGAATTAGGGTCACTTTGTTCTTGCTCTTGACCACTATGTCATCCATGTTGGCTTCCACATTTCTGTGTATTTGCGGTTGAAAAGCGTCATGGACTACCCTTGCAAATGTTGAACCAGCATTCTTCAAACCGAAAGGCATCCGTACAAAACAGTATGTGCCACATGGGGTAATGAATGCGGTCTTCTCCTCATCCTCTTCTGCCATGAAGATCTGATGATATCCTGAGTACGCATCAAGAAATGAAAGCAAGTCACATCCGGCCGTGGAGTCAACAATCTGGTCGATGCGCGGCAAGGGAAATGGGTCTTTGGGACAAGCTTTATTAACATCGGTAAAGTCAATACAAAGCCTCCATTTCCCGTTTTCCTTGCGCACGACTACAGGATTGGCCAACCACGTAGGATGGAGCACTCCTCTGACAAGGCCTGCTGCTTCCAATTTCTTGATCTCTTCTGCAATGAATTCTTGGCGCTCCAATGCCTGTTTCCTGACATTCTGCTTGACGGGTCGAGCATGAGGGCAGACGGCGAGATGGTGCTCGATTACTTTCCTGGGAACACCGGGGATGTCAGATGGTTGCCATGCAAACACGTCGACGTTCGCCCGCAGGAAAGCAACGAGCGCGCTTTCCTATTTAGGGTCGAGAGTGGCACTGATGGTGAAGGTACCACCAGTGCCGTCCTCCTTGGCGGACACCTTCTTGGTCTCTGGTGGAGCTGCCATTGTCTACTTACACTTGCCGGTGGATCTCGATGGTGCGTCCTCGACGGTAGCGCAGCACTCCGAAGAGGTGCGCTTGCCGGAGTGGGTATCAGAACTCTTGCCGGACTTGGTCTTCTTCTTCCCCCCAGGAGCTTCAGCGGCAAGTGAGTTGCGATCTGTTGCGGCTGCTGCTTCCCGGTAGATCTTGTCGGCGCAGATAAGAGCATCCTTCTTGTCGCCAGGGACAGAGATAACACTTATCGGGCCTGGCATCTTTAGTATGTTGTATGGATAGTGAGAAGCTGCCATGAACTTGGCAAGTGCTAGACGGCCGAGTATCCCATTGTAAGGCAATGGAAAATCAGCAACATCAAAAGTGACCCTCTCAGTCCTGAAGTTCATCTCGCTGCCAAATGTTACCGGCAGCGTGATCTTTCCCTTCGGCTTGCTCCTTCCCGGATTGATTCCTTGGAACGTGCCGGTCTCTTCGAGCTCGCTATCAGGGATCTGGAGTTTCCGGAGTACCGCGCAGGAGATCAGGTTCAAGCCGGCCCTGCCGTCAACTAGCATTTTAGTGACCTTGAGGTTGCGGATAGTTGGTGAAACCAACATCGGCAAGCACCCGACCACAATTATGCGATCAGGGTGGTCCTCAATATCAAAGATGATAGGCGTGCTGGACCATTTCAGAGGCTTGCGTGACTTGATGGGTGGTTCTGCTGCATTGACTTCCCGCACCCACTGCTTGAGCTGGCGGTGTGAAGTATGCAGAGAAGCACCACCGTCAACGCACAGGACCTCTGTGGCTTTCTGGAACTCCTGCTCATTGGTCTCATCTTCATCCATATCTTCATCGTCGTCGTCATCTTCATCCTTGTCGCGGCCGTGGGGAGGTCTGTCTCCTTGCCGCTACTTGGCTTTGCCGCAGCGTCCTCCTCGGCCGGGACGTTTCTTGCTGGCTCCCCCAGCACCTTCCCGGGCCTTCTCCTTGTCACGCCGCTCGTATTCAGCCTTTTGCTGTTCTACAAGCAGCTCGACCTTCTTGCAGCTCTAGAGATCATGGCCCTTGGTGCGGTGGATCTTGCAGTATTGCTTGTTGGTGCCGTCCTGCTTGTCGGCGACAGCCACTTCTGCGGCAACCTCCTTGCCGGAGCTACCAGCTTTGGGCTTCTTGCCGGACTGCTCAATGACCAGCACCTCTTTGCCTCTTTTCTTCCTGTTGTTCCGCCGCCGGTTCTTCCTTGCCGGGGCAGTCTCCTCACCATCAGATCCTCCTGCTCCTGTGTTCTCTCCAAGGAGTTTCCTCCCTTCCTCAGCACATGCACACTTGTCGGCCAGGGCATATAGCTCACTGACGTCTCTGATCTTGCACATCGCCATCTCCTCCCGCATCCTGCGGTTTTGCACGTTCTGATGGAACACGCTGATTACCACAGCAGGGTGGACATCTGGGATGTTGTGCTGTACACGGCTGAATCTCTGAATGTACTTGCGCAGGGGCTCTCCTTCCTTCTGGGCGAGCAAATGAAGATCGCTCTCTTGGCCATGAGGCTTGTGGCCGCCTGTAAAGGCGCCGACAAACTGATGGCACAGATCGGCCCAGGAGGATATGGAGTTGTCCGGCAAGTGCATGAGCCAGGATCTGACATTGGGCTTGAGCACCAGCGGGAACTAGTTGGCAAGGATCTTGTCGTCCCGTCCCCCGGCAGCTTGCACCGCAATGGTGTAGATGCTGAGGAACTCCGACGGATGCGTCTTGCTGTCGTACTTCTCTGGTACATCTGGCTTAAAATTCTTTGTGCTGGGCCACTGGACTTGCCGCAGCTCACGAGTGAACGCAGGGCAACCTACCGCGTACGGCAAGTCGCCTGGTTCCCCTGGCGCATGCATGTCAACAGAGGGCCCAGCGCGCTTGTCGGATTGACGTCGCGCTTCTCTTCGGCGCTCGATACGTGTACGAGCGTCTTCTTGCTGTCGTTCGTGAAGAACTTGGCGCTGATCGCGACGAGCTCATGGATCCGATGACGCAGTGGAGTCGCTGTCGAGGTGGATCCGACGAGTCGGCGATCTTGGCCTTCGGGGTGGAGAGTGCATGGTGGTTGCACCCCCACCGGTTTCATCGCCACCGGCTCATGCCTGGCAGTCCTGCCACGGCCGCGATGCACTTGGCTGCCGCGGAGTGTCGCCGTTGGCAAAGCCAATGAGACTCTGAATGGTGGCCCTCCATTGGTCGATCTTGTCTTCCACTGGAGGGTAATCCAGGAGCAGCTGAGCTCGCGCCAAAGCTTCTGCTGGAGTGGTGGACGGCAGTGGCGAACGGTGCGAGGAGCGGGTTATGCTCGGACTTCTAACTATGTTAGAAGGAGCAGCATCCCGTCCAGGCGACCGTGTCTCGCTCGTGCCAGCACGTTGGCGTGCATGCTGGTCTTGAGCATCCCGAGATCCACCAGCTTGATCTTGTCCCAACAAACGTATGGTTCTGCGAATACCATGACGCTGTCGGTCTTGCGCCTCCTGAGATGGGCGCGGGACATGTACGGACGCCGAGGTCTGTGCAGCCTTGTCCTTGGACCTGGCAGCATCATGAGCTTCCTCGTCGACGTCCGTTCTTCCGCCGGCGCCTACTCCACCACCCATTGCTCCGGCGGTGGTGGAAGTGACATGGACGGAGCAGCTGCCGCCGAAGTCTTCTTCTTCGGTGGCATGTCGATGAAGAAAATGAAGATCTAGCTCGTGTGAACGCCGGATCAGGTTCACGCAATCTCGACACCCCCTACCTGGCGCGCCATAGATGTCGCGGAAACTGATCCACGGACACCTATGGGGCCGGCGGACCGGGCCCCTTTCGGTTCGGCGGGGGGGCGGAGATCGCACGAAGAGCAGATCGAGGCGAAGCACACGAGCAGTTTATCCAGCTTCGGAGCTCTCCAGAGAGATAATACTCCTACTACTGCTTGTCTGATTGTATTGTGTTCTTGCTCAGGAGCGCTGGATGCTACAGTACACTCTAGCTGCTAACGGGACCGAGCGTGTGTGATTTTCTGGGTTCGAACCCCCTCTACGTTGCGCATGGGCCTCCTTTTATATGTTCAAGGGGTCACCGACAGGTGGCAACGCAGATGAGGGTAAAAATGGAAAAGAAGTTGCGGTTGGTACAACCACCTGCACAGTGCATCCTACCTAACCCTGACGGCAGGGAACAAAGGCATTAAATGCCCGTCTGCGTCGCCCAAACAGTGTAAAAAGGGACCGTCAGGGGTGCCACCGCTCGCCACGATGGCAGTCTTGTCAGCTTCACATGCCACCACGCACCGCTGGCTGCACAGCCTCTCGCCACGCGCACCTGGAAAGGCCCCCAGAGCGACACGTTGGTGGATGTGCTAGAGCGTGGGTACAGAGTGGTAGCTTGCCGCGGCAAGCGCCTTGCCGCGGCTGTTGTCTTGTCGGGTCCGGAAGCTTGTCGCTCACCGGGCCTTGCCGGGACGCGCGGCGCGTCGCGGCAAGTTCCTTGAAATGCCTTGGTTGGCCTTCCCGGCAAGCTTCTCTTGCCGGGGCCTTGTCTCCTGAGCTTAAATACTTTGTTCTTGAATGGCTTCAAAGGAACCATGGAGGGCCTCGGCGGTCATTCGGCAAGCCTTGCCGTGGGGCGCTGCAACTGCCCGTTCACAAGTTCGGGATACTAGGGTACCCCTACTCTAGTACACCGACAACACCGTGCCACGGTGCCTAGTCTGTCCCAAGGCCACCTGTACCGGGTGCCACTTGGTAAACTACTAACACTACATACAAACACCAGAAACTAGTTGCAACTCCTGGACAGATATCATGTTGATTAATAAGTTGTGAGGGGTCGAGTTACCGAAACCCAATGTGTGGTAGTAACTGTTCATGGATCACAAATACAGAACTCAGTTCCTGAGGACGGTTTGAATGAGACAACCCACCATGTACTCCTACATGGCCTCTCATCGCTACCTTTACCAAATCGTGTTCACACACTTAGCTCTCAACATTAGGGCATGTTCACCACATTCCATTTCATCCCCGATGAATCAGACCTAACACAACTCTAAACAATAGTAGGCATGACAAACAAGCATGAATGAGTAGGCACATCAGGGCTCAAACAACTCCTACTCATGCTAGTGGGTTTCATCTATTTACTGTGGCAATGACAGGTCCTGTAGAGGAAAGGGGTTCAACTACCGCAGCATGCAAGAGTTGAATCGTTGTTGTCCTAATGCAGTAAAAGAGAGCAGGAGTGACAGAGTGGGATTGTATCGGAATGAACAAGGGGTTTTTGCTTGCCTGGCACTTCTAAAGATAGTATAGTTCTTCATCGGTGTCATCGAACTCATCGTCGGAACACGTCTACTGAAGGGGGACAAATACCGGCAACAGAAAGGAAACACAATCAATGCAATGCAACAATATGATGCATGAATGTGACATGGCAATATGTTGTGGTTTGAGCTAATGCAACTAGCAACCAGATTAAATGAAGTTGGTTTGAATCAAAGATTCAAATTCAAACTCCATATGTGATTTCTTAAATGCCATTAATTGAATTGTCCTAAACAATAGTTATAAGTTGTTCTAACATGCATTAAAATGGTACAGATGGATAGATTGGATTTTTCAGATCATTTCTCATATAAATTATTTCATTTGGAGTTACGTTTGATTTTCTATGATTTTTAGAAGTTTGAACATTTTCTGAAATAAATAAATCATTTCTGATTTATTTAAATCCAAGAAAACAGTACTGCATCATCAACACGTCATGTTGATGTCACTAGTCAACAGACCGTGTCAAGGTCAACCTGACGTGTGGGGCCCAATGATCAGTGAAATGACTAAGTAACAGGGTTAATTAGCATTAAGTTAATACTAACTAAACTGTCAGTGGGTTAACTACGTTTAATTATAAACTTAACCCAAGGTTAGCAAGGCTGGGGACCACATGTGAAAGACCCAGGGAGTCAAACCCCAGGTCAAACAGGTCAAACAGGCCGGCGGCTCGACGCTGGCGAGACCAAACACGGCGGAGAGGCTCGAGATTCCTCCTCCGGCGACCAAATGGCCGGCAGAGAGCATCTACGGAACCAACGCTTTGCAACACATCGAATGGAGGCAGTGGCAGGTGTCGGTGTGCGGTGTAGCGATGGTGGCGTCAAGGTCAGCGATCGTCGGAGTTCAGGTGTGCTCAGGAACGGCGTTGTGGCGAACGGCGGGACGAGCTGTGAGTTGCTATGGCACCTGAGGACGCGCTGAGCACGTGGGTGTGCTCGTACGCGTCGTGGCTGAGCTCTGGCTACGACGGTTCCATGGCCGGCGGCAGAGAGCTCTCGGGATCGACGGATATGACGACTACAGTAGCCGTATAGGGAAAATGAGAGGGGGAATCGGTTCAGGGGCTCACGGGGATCATGCAGGGAAGGTCAGCGAGCTCGGGGAAGCACGGACGGCGGTGAATCGATGATGAGGTTGCCGGTGGCTGGAGGTTTAAGATCAGCTTGAGGACGACGCTGCAGGGCTTCCGGAGGGGCGTGGCTCGGTGGGAAGGAAGAGGGGGTCAAGGCGGATCTCCTAAGCTCAGCGGCAGGGCGAGGGGTGGCCGGTGGCCGCAGGAATGGCGAGCGGCAGCGATGGGCTCCGTTCGGGAAGAGAGCAGAGGTGGGGAGAAAGCGCTTGAGAGAGTGAGACGGCCTAGGGGGGTGCGTGGCGATGCTGTGGCATCGTCTAGGAGCAACGGGGAGGAGCCAGGCAGGCAGGGAGGGAGGAGGTAGCCGGCGCGGGGCGGGCACGCGCCTCCGTCCTCCTGGAAGGGGAGGAAGACGATAGTGGAGGAGGCTGTGGTGGGCTGGGCCAGCTCCTGGGCCAGCCAGATGGGCTGCAAAGGTGAGGCCAGGTAAGTCTCCTCTCTTTTCTAAATTTGTTTGTGTTTTCTATTTTCCTGCAATTGTTTTGACTTAATTAAAATGTTGAGGCATTTTCAAAAACCCTGAAAATAATTGTGGGCTCTTTTTGGATTATTTCCAACATCCCTCACTTAAGTTCAGAATTATTTGGACATTTAAAATATTATATAGCATTTAAATGCCCAAATGCAAAAAAGTATGATTTAATTCAGTGATCCAAGTTGTCCTAAAAAATGTGCAATATTTTTGGCAGAGGTTCAAGACCAATCCAAAAATGATGAACATTTTGTGAAGGCCATTTTGGGTTCATTGAAAATATTTTTATTTGAACCTAGTTGAATTCTTTCTGATGCTAGGGTTTGGCCAATCCCCATTTCAACTTAAATAGAATTTAAACATGATGGAACAAGATGCAAAAGACAAGGCAGCACCAGAAGCTAGGGATGTGACACACCTTTATAAAGAAGGAGTAGATGGTGTTATTAGACGTTGTGTGCCTGAGCATGAATAGGAACATATCCTATGCAAGTGTCACTCTGAATCCTGTGGAGGACACCACGCTGGAGATAGGACTGCACACAGGGTACTGCAATCTGGTTTTTATTGGCCTACTCTCTTCAAAGATGCTCATAAGTTTGTCTTATCTTGTGATGAATGTGAAAGAATTGGTAATATTAGTAGACGTCAAGAAATGCCTATGAATTACTCTCTTGTTATTGAACCGTTTGATGTCTGGGCCTTTGATTATATGGGACCTTTTACTGCCTCTAATGGTTATACACATATTTTAGTTGCTATTGATTATGTTACTAAGTGGGTAGAAGCTATTCCAACTAGTAGTGCTGATCATAACACTTCTATTAAAATTCTTAAGGAAGTTATTTTTCCGAGGTTTGGAGTCCCTAGATATCTTATGACTGATGGTGGTTCACATTTTATTCATGGTGCTTTCCGTAAGATGCTTGCTAAGTATGATGTTAATCATAGAATTGCATCTCCTTATCATCCGCAGTCTAGTGGTCAAGTAGAGTTGAGCAATAGAGAGCTCAAATTATTTTTGCAAAAGACTGTCAATAGATCTAGAAAGAATTGGTCCAAAAAACTTGATGATGCATTATCGGCCTATAGAACTGCATACAAAAATCCTATGGGTATGTCTCCATATAAGATAGTCTATGGAAAAGCGTGTCATTTACCTCTTGAACTTGAACATAAAGCATATTGGGCTATTAAAGAGCTCATCTATGACTTCAAACTTGCCGGTGAGAAGAGGTTGTTTGATATTAGCTCACTTGATGAATGTAGAACCCAAGCCTATGAGAATGCCAAGCTATTCAAAGAAAAAGTCAAACGCTGGCATGACAAAAGGATACAAAAGCGTGAGTTTAACGTAGGTGATTATGTGTTATTATTCAACTCTCGTTTAAGATTTTTTGCAGGAAAACTTCTCTCTAAATGGAAAGGTCGTTACGTTATCGAGGAGGTCTATCATTCTGGTGCCATAAAAATCAACAACTTCAAAGGCACAAGTCCGAGGGTGGTGAACGGTCAAAGAATTAAACATTATATTTCAGGTAATCCTATCAATGTTGAAACTAATATTGTTGAAACCGTAACCCCGGAGGAGTACATAAGGGACACTTTCCAGAACGTTCCAGACTCCGAAAAGGAATAGGTATGTGGTACGGTAAGTAAACTGACTCCAAAACAACTCCAATGGCAATATTTACCAGTTTTAGAATATTTAAGAATTTTAGGAAGAAGTAGTCTAAGAGCTACATGAGGCCTCCATGAGGGTGGAGGGCGCGCCCACCATTACTGGGCGCCCCCCTGTCTCGTGGCCAACTCGTGTGCCTCCAGGTCTCCGTTTTCTTGCATGTTATGTATTTTGGTCGGTAAAAATTCATTATATACACTCCTGAAGGTTTTGACCACCGTATCACACAAATATCCCCTGTTTTCGTTCCGAGCTGTTCCTGTTGCAGATTAAGAGCAAGATGTCTTCCCAAGCACCCAACACCAGGACCAGGAGTAAATAGGATGCTTATCACTTTGGACCATCAACGGAGGATGAGATGGAGGCCGACTTGAAAAGGACAGATGCCATGGAGGAAGATCAAGAAGTTACCTCTCGTCTCCAAGCAGAATTCAGGATGGGGGAACTACATAGCTCGGTTATTCCAAATTCGGTCATTCCTTCCAACTTTAGATTTATTTCTTATGAAAATATGAAAAAGAGCATCACTTGTTCTCCAGAAGCTATGCAGCATCCTTGGTTAAACGGAGCTTTAACCGTTACGGGCAAGCCCCATAAAGAAATTATGGACCTCAAACAACAAGTCAATAAGCTCGAGGAGGAGAACCGTATCCTTAGGGGCATCATCGCCAAGAAGATCATAACACCAACCATGAAGAAGAAGACATAATCACATGGGTATGGGCACTCCCCTTGGCAACTGCCAAGCTTGGGGGAGGTGCCCCGGTATCGTATCACCATCACACTCCTATCTTTACCGTTTTATTTAGTTCGACCCCTTTAGTAGTATCTTGATCTAGTAGATTGCAGTTTTGATATCAAGTAGTTTTGAGTTTTTCTTTGTGATCTTTTTATGTAATCAAGTCTGTAAGCTATCTATAATAAAGATTATTGTTGAGTCAAGGGCTTTGCTACCTTGCTATGATCTTTATAAAGTGGAGAATAAAATAGTTCATATTGATCCTATGGTTAGTGATGACTTCACACATAGAAAGTATGAGGCATAAAAGTCGTTGAGAGTTGATAAACCTAGTTTTGGTCATCGTTGCAATTAATAGGAAGTAATAAGGAAACAGAGGTTCACATATAAGTATACCATCTTGGACATCTTTTATGATTGGGAGCACTCATTAAGTATGACATGCTAAAAGAGTTGACGTTGGACAAGTAAGACAACGTAATGGTTTAGGTTTTCTCACATCTCAGTTAAACTATATTGTCATCGACCTTCCAAACATGTTGAGCTTGCCTTTCCCCCTCATGCTATCCAAATTCCTTGCACCAAGTAGAGATACTACTTTGCTTCCAAATATCCTTAAACCCAGTTTTGCCATGAGAGTCCACCATACCTACCTATGGATTGAGTAAGATCCTTCAAGTAAGTTGTCATCTTGCAGGCAATAAAAATTGCTACCTAAATATATATGACTTGTAAGTGCAGAGAAAATAAGCTTTATACGATCTTGTTGTGGAAGCAATAAAAGCAACAGACTGCATAATAAAGGTCCACATACAAGGGGCAATATAAAGTGACGTTCTTTTGCATTAGGATTTTGTGCATCCAACCCTAAACATACATGACAACCTCTGCTTCCCTCAGCGAAGGGCCTATCTTTTACTTTATTTTTTTAATTTATGCTTGAGTCAAGGTGATCTTCACCTTTCCTTTTTTCATTTTATCCTTTGGCAAGCTCCTCGTGTTTGAAAGATCATGATACATATATCCAATTAGATGTAAGTTAGCATGGGCTATTATTGTTGACATCACCTAAAGGTGAATACATTGGGAGGCAACACAATAAGCCCCTATCTTTCTCAGTGTCCAGCTGAAACTCCATAACCACAAGTACTGCGTAAGTGTTAGCAATTGTAGAAGACTACATGATAGTTTAGTATGTGGACTTGTTGAAAAGCTCTATTCTTGACTCTGTCTGATGTTATGATAAATTGCAATTGCTTGAATGATTGAGATTATAGTTTGTTAGTTCTCAATGAAGTTTCTGAACCATACTTGACATTGTGAATTGATTGTTACTTGAGTATAAGAAATCATATGATAAAATCTATATATGTTGCTGTTATAAGAATGATCATGATGCCCTCATCTCCGTATTTTATTTTTATCGACACCTCTATCTCTAAACATGTGGAAATATTTTTCGATTTCGGCTTCCGCTTGAGGACAAGCGAGGTCTAAGCTTGGGGGAGTTGATACGTCCATTTTGCATCATGCTTCTATATCAATATTTATTGCATTATGGGCTGTTATTACACATTATATCTCAATACTTGTGGCTATTCTCTCTTATTTTACAATGTTTACCATGAAGAGGGGGAATGCCGGTAGCTGGAATTCTGGCTGGAAAAGGAGCAAAACATTGGAAACCTATTCTGCACTGCTCCAAAAATCCTGAAACTCCATGAAACTTATTTTTGGAATTAATAAGAATTATTGAGCGGAAGAAACACCTCAAGGGGCCCACACCCTGGCTAGGAGGGTGGGAGGCGCGCCCACCCCTATTGGGTGCGCCCCTATCTCCTGGGCCCCATGGTGCCCCCCGGTGTCCATCATCTGCTATATGAAGGCTTTTACCCTGGGAAAATCATGGGCAAGCTTACGGGACGAAACTCCGCCGCCACGAGGCGGAACCTTGCCGGAACCAATCTAGAGCTCCGACAGAGCTCTTCTACCGGGGACACTTCCCTCCGGGAGGGGGAAATCATCACCATCGTCATCACCAACGATCCTCTCATCGGGAGGGGGTCAATCTTCATCAACATCTTCACCAGCACCATCTCCTCTCAAAACCCTAGTTCATCTCTTGTATCCAATCTTGTATCCAAACTACAAATTGGTACCTGTGGGTTGCTAGTAGTGTTGATTACTCCCTGTAGTTGATGCTAGTTGGTTTACTTGGTGGAAGATCATATGTTCCGATCCTTCATGCATATTATTATACCTCTGATTATGAACATGAATATGCTTTGCGAGTAGTTATGTTCGTTCCCGAGGACATGGATGAAGTCTTGCTATTAGTAGTCATGTGAATTTGGTATTTGTTCGATATTTTGATGAGATGTATGTTGTCTTTTCCTCTAGTGGTGTTATGTGAACATCGACTACATGACACTTCACCATTATTTGGGCCTAGAGGAAGGCATTGGGAAGTAATAAGTAGATGATGGGTTGCTAGAGTGACAGAAGCTTAAACCCTAGTTTATGCGTTGCTTCATTAGGGGCTGATTTGGATCCATATGTTTAATGTTGTGGTTAGGGTTACCTTAATACTTCTTTTGTAGTTGCGGACGCTTGCAATAGGGGTTAATCATAAGTTGGATGCTTGTCCAAGTAAGGGAAGTAACCAAGCACCTGTCCACCCACATATCAAATTATCAAAGTACCGAACGCGAATCATATGAGCGTGATGAAAACTAGCTTGACGATAATTCCCATGTGTCCTCGGGAGCTCCTTTCTCATTAGAAGAAATTGTCCAGGCTTATACTTTGCTACAAAAGGATTGGGCCACCTTGCTGCACTTTATTTACTTTCATTGCTTGTTTCTCGTTACAATTTATCTTATCACAAAACTATCTATTACCTACAATTTCAGTGCTTGCAGAGAAAACCTTACTGAAAACCGCTTATCATTTCCTTCTGCTCCTTGTTGGGTTCGACACTATTACTTATCAAAAGGACTACGATAGATCCCCTACACTTGTGGGTCATCATTTGACACATTGAAAGTGACCACTTTGCCCTTGTCCGTAAACAGCCCCCTACGAGAGAGAACTGTTTCCGGCAAAAAATTTCGCGGTCGTTTCTCACTTCTTCCCGGAGTATTTGTCGACCCCCAGGCAAGCCAACTTCTTATCATAATCCTCAAACTTGCATGTTGACTTTGCTTGCAACTTTTGTGTGTGTAGTTGCAGTTGTTTCTTATCGTTTTCGTTGTAGTCATTTCATTTATGCTTACCCTGCATGCTTGTGTGCTACCTTTTGCTATGATAGTTAGAATGTTGATATTGATAATGCCATGTCACTACTCTACCTTATTTTCATGTCATTGTTATAAAATGCTATGATACACCATGGATAAGTTAGTACTTGGTATTGTTATGTTCTTTATGCTGTAGTTGTTCACTTGAGAAGTTCGATATGTTATTAAAGCATTTGTATGATCTATGCTCATTGTTGCATTCATGTTAAAATGCTTGTATGATGATTGATGATGGAGAAGAAAATAATATGACTTAATAACAAAACCCCTCCATCATCGATGGGATCGAGTCATAGTGCCGCCAAATCGAACTTTTCCAGTACAACCACATTTGCCGGTATGGGACGGCCCTAATGCAGTCTATTGTCGTGCCTCTCGCCGGTGCCTCCAACGAGGGAAGCTTATGGGCGCGCGCTACCCTGATCAAGTAGGCGGACATAAGCCTTGTATGCCTGTAGCTCGATTTTGTGCGCTTTTGTCCCCATGGGAGATGGTTTATGTTTTGCCATGATGGTGGTTTGAGGTGTCTTGAGGTAGACACGGGGCCACCCATGACTTAGCCCAGAGGGGAGTGAGTCGGAGTGACCGGGAGAGTGTCCTGGCAGTAGATCTGTTTTGTCGGAACGCCGTTGGTCCACTCGAATGGGATGACGAGGCCATGGGTTCTATGGTGTGGGTCTTGTGTGCTACCTCTGTGGAGTGTATTTAAACTATCGATAGCCGTGTCCTCGGTCATGGGCATATGTTCGTAGTAGGGTACACTATCGGGTCTTGGTCGAAATGGAGGATAAACCGGAAATAATTAAGCTGATTAATGTGGTTCCGATCGTCGTAAGGATCACGGGCCATTTATTGGTTGGGTTGTGATCTCCATAAGGATCACGAGTTTGTGTCTCTTGGTGATCAGGAAATGAGGTGATCAATGTTGGTAAGAGAGTCCGAGGGACTCGGTGCACAAGTTTGGTGGCATTGCATAAGTAATATGTTTGCATTTAAAGAACCATGGTAGAACATGAGATGGTTGCATACAGTTAACATGCTATGTCTGCATTTGATATGATTGGTAGTTTATTTTCAGCATAGTTTCATGATGACATGCCATGCTTTCATTGATATGATTGAGATGATATGCTATGTTTTGCTATTGCCATGTGGAAGTAAATTTGATTTACCATGTTATTGCCATGCTAATAGATGCCATGATGTTAGTTTGATTTATGTCTTCGGTTGATATTATGCCATGCTTAGTTTCTGATATGAGATAAGTTGTTGCATATTCTTGGTTCCTACTTTGTCTTCTGCTTGTTTGGATGCTATGTATTTGGTTGTCTTGCAAGTATATTCAATGTACTAACCTGGCGCGTCATGCCAGTTTTGTAGGTCGTTCACTTGTTCCGTCGTGCTAGGCCGTAATCTTGCCAGTCCTGTGAGTTGTGGAGCCCAGCCAGAGTGTTATGCTGTCATGACTTACGCCGCCATTTTTATAGACTTCCGCTGCCATGTAAATAGCCTTAGGGCTATGTCAGAAGATTATATTCATCACTGATGTAATCATATACACATGTATTTGATGAATATTCTGGTACCTGGAATGCTATATCATGGACCTCTCGTGCGTCAGGTGTTATCCTGGGTTGACGTGCAAAGGCCCCCTGTTCCATGTGGATCGGGGTGCCACAGGGCTTGGTATCAGAGCAGCCAAGCTGGCATAGATTATCCTATCACTAGATCACTGCCACCATCAACCCGTACTGACCCTAAGGGATCTGACCCATCCCTGGCATGCGGCATGGCCACTGTTAATCAACAGGCGGTGCAGTCGGACCGACACATCCTCACCCCGCTATCCCCGCCTAGTTATCCATGGGACGTGTAGCAACCCTATCCTTTCTGGTCGGCCGCACCGCTTTTCCTTCGCCATTAAGGGAAAGGGGCCACGCCATGCAGGCGTGTCCCGCGTAGGTGCCTATAAAATGCCCTTTCCGCTAGCCGTATCGCTCGCTCCTCATTGCGCCATGTCCCTGTAGAGAAGCTTAGCTAGTAGCACCCCAGTCATGGCTAGCAGCTCCAAAACTCCCACGTATTACACCCGCACCTATGTCATCAACCACCCTAGCTTTCCACCCCTTCTTGCCGAGATGCTCACCAAAGCATTTGGCGGTAAGACTAGCCCCGATTACCTGGTGTTACAATCGACACCCATCCCTCACCTTCATCGCTTTGTTGCAAGAGTGCGCATCATCCTAGGTCCTGCAGAAGATGTCCAACCTTTGGTTTTATAGTGTAGAGCCATGCCTACCTCTGGTTTAGCCATTCAAGTCGCTGCTGTGGAGGCTATCCTGCACCTCCGAACCAACTTCCCGCATGTAGCAACAAGGCGGGAGTTCTGCTTTTTCCCCACTGTGTCAAACGCAGTAATGCAGCCTTCTTCCGTTAGCCAAGGAGATGAGCCCGCAATCGCTAGCCTAGTGCAATACATCACTACCCAGGGGATGTTGATTTCTATGCTGCTTGCTGAGTTTAGAGCCATGGACAATAATGTGGTACGAGTCATCAAGGAAGCTTACCGTGAGGCTCGTAAGTTCGCATCCCAAGCTGTTGGCCCAACGCCATCCGAACCAGTGCTATCCTCTCAACTTGTGCTATGGCCCAAGCCAAACATCATCACCCTCGACAAGTCTCTTCTCCAGATCCATCAGCAGCATTTTCCTGGAGCAATTTCAGCCCCACCGCCCCAACCCATAGAAGTGTCAGACGATGAAGATGGAGATTGGCTCAGTCTTCGTCCTCCAGGAGAGCCCCAGCAAGGCCAGTCTTCTGCCTAACTTCAATAACGCAATCAGTGGTTTCTGCTAGTAGGTCAGTCTGTCGGTTCGTCCCCAATATGAGGACAGAACCATGTATCCCGCAGCGAGTAGTTTTGTTTCACGCGTAGTGCGTCTGTGTTTGTTGTATGCTAGTACTGTTGTAACCCGTATGCTGTGTCATTTGCTTGCTTGCTTTTGTTTGTGTGTTTGTTTTTGCTTGTCTCTCTATCAAACAGAAATGTTTGACAAGGTTGGCACCGTGTTAACAAGATTTTAATTAGTACGAAACATACACTAAAAACAACATTTACTCATTCCGAGTCTCTAATAAAATGCGCGCTGGTGTAGGTATATGTATACCAGGAGTACATACACCCACTAGCATTAAAACACCTTAGTGTGATTTGTCTGCTGTGTTTTTCTGTTGCTTGTTTATTGCATCTGTCTATTTGTTTAGATTTTACTGCATACTGCCCGCATACTCGGTTCACCCACGAGTACAATTAAGTAGTACTCAGGGGAATGCAAAGTCACATATCCCTCTCTATCTGTGCATACCCCGTGTGCCAGATTTTCCAAACCCAGAACCTCGAAGAGGCAATTTTCATCTGGACATTTATCGTCCCTGATTCTTTTTCATGAACCCAATCGTGTTTCTGGTGAAACATTGCCAGCTTAATTTCTCGCGATCCATTACAACTCCCCAATACAGATATCCACTCCGATTCTACCTTGACACCTACATTTCGTGGAGCAATCCGCGAAATTTTTCCCGTGCCCTAGTTTGACTCCTGAGCTGGCGTAGCCACCTCACTTGCATCCATACCCCTTCTCCACCACCATCACTGCCTTGCGTGGCGCCGCAAGTTGCGAGCACCGCTCCACCGTAGCACACCATTACTCCGCTAGCGCGAAGCGACGGAGAATCAAGCATGGTGGAGGACCACCCCGTGCCCCATCTTCTTCCATACCTCCAGCCACCAGCCGCGCGTTGTCTTGAGCCCGCTCGTTCCTGATGAGAATCATCAGGAGGATCGATAAGCCAATCAACATGACCAGCAGTGCCGCGAGGAACAGCCGTAGCACCACCAAGAACACCTTCTCGCCAAAGGAGCTCTGCTCGATGTCACCCGAACCGAAGAGGTAGTAGAGTGGCATTGTGTTTGTGTGTTGGAAGCAAGCCGTGCTGCCTTTTTTATAGCCCAAACCCCGGTGTACGGTGAGCGGAGTCCAGTAAACTCGCTCATCGCCCGATCACCGATGTCCAGGAGGCGAATCTGCGAGTAGTGCTGACAAGGTGTTGGCCTGCGATGTGAGTGCTCACTGCACCGGCGCCATGCACGCCGCGCACTACGACACTAGGGTCCTCATCGCCCTAGGAGCTAGATGCACGCTGCGCCAAGCCACACGCGAAGCAACAGCACAGAAGAAGCCATTAGCTGGAGGTAGAAGAAGGAGGCTGCCAGTGGGCCCTGGATGCACGTGTCAGCAGGTGAGTCCACTGTTCACTGGGTGTATCTAGCAATTTTTTTGCGAGAGTTTGATCTCCATTGCTCCTAGCCATGGATATAACCGTGTTCTCCCATATCTCTTCCTGGGTGTAGCAATTATCGGTGCCCCAACTCGTTCGAATTTGACCAAAGGCTTAGAATTTACCCAGAGGTTTTTCTCCGGAGTGGTTATCTTTTCTTTATGCTGTAACCCTAGGAATCTCGAGGACGAGATTCTTTTGAGGGGGGAAGGTTTGTAACAGCCCCAAAATTGGGTTATCAATTTTTGTGCTGTTATTCCTTCCTGGCACTCATTTTTTCAAATCTTTCTCCAGAGTTTTGCTAATGACTCTGAGATTTCTTGTCATTTCCAACCTTTCAAAACTTGCTCATGTCTTTTTCAGTGGGCAAGACCTCAGTTGCATCATCTTAAACCCTCTGAAACACATATTTCAAATTTTTGGAACTTGAATATGCCCTTTGTGATTTCAAAGGGGCTATCATTTTCCTTGATCTATTGATCATCCCATCTGTTCCTAGAGACCCTTCTATCCTTCTAAACCTTGGATATGCAAAAATATTGCCAAGTCCCATGCAATATTTTGAATTGTGATTTATTCCTTTTCTAGCCTTTCCGAAGAATAAATTCCAAAGGCATAGCTAGCCATCTCCTAAATTCACGTGAATTGGTGGAGTTGATAATTATGCCTAATCCAAGCTTTGGCAATTATATTGGCCATAATTAAATAAGGAAAATTTGCCTTTTCTTATTTTAAGCCAATATTCCAGTTCTGCCATTTTCTAAAGGAACGACTATTTTTATAGCAGGGAAAATTCTCACATAAATTATGGAGCTTTTCCTTGCTATATAATCACTAGTTCCATCATTATCTCATATTCATCGGTTCAAAAATTGGGCACATGATCCAATGCAAGTTTTTGCCTTCTCTAAAATTTTGCAAAGGAAGCGCTTTATTCCTAATTCCATTTGAGCTGCAATTTGGCAGGGTGATTAATATTGATAAACCACCCATGGATACCACACATGAGCTCAATCCAATCATCCTAGATCCTTGTGCAATTTTCAAAGTTTCTGACCAGATTGTCACTTTGTGAAGGAAGTACCTTCATAGAGTTTCCAAATAGGATGAAACTTTGCCATCCTCTCAAGTATCCCAAATCATTAGCCTTCACCCAAATTCAGCTCATTTCATTGAACTATGTGAGCACAGGAGCAATTCTTGTTTTCTGTCCAAATTTTCTGTTTGTGAAGCAACTACATTTTATCTTGCTCCATTATGGCAGAAAATAATTCCAAGCCTTCTCCTATACATATAACCTATCTACCCAAGAGTGTGGCTAATTTTATTTAGCCAATATTTTCCTATAATTTTCCCAAGTTTCTAGTCCAAAGTGATGCTTGTGAAGAAAGTACCAATTTGGTAACTCCATTTGTTGTGATCTTTTTATAGCATCTACTTATGACAAAATCATGAGGATTTGCCAAGTTATTGCTCAATCCAATACCCCTAGTGAGTGCTTCATCATCATTTGATTTCCGGACAATTTTTAGCAGTTGTTAAGCAACTATGCTGAATATTTGTCCTAATGACCTCAAAACCCCCAGGACCGTAGTCCTTGCTACCCTAAGCCTGCCAGACATCAAGTTTACCATTTCACCTCTATGGTTTTACCTCTAGGATGTTGCCAAGTTTGCAGCAGTAAACTTGTGGAGCTTGGTTTACTCCACTCCCTTTGTCTCTGTTGTGGCACCCCGGCTCAGAGCGACCGGTTTACCTTGCATTGCCAGCCCAGAGACCTTGTCTTCTGGCAACACATAACTTGGTACAGAAAAACAACCGCTTTATTCATGCTAGCGGAGCATAGTTTATATTACAACAGTTAGCGAGGCCAAGCGGCACACACAGTGCGGCTTAACAATATGTACATTATTTAGTGAACATAAAGGGGCCCTCGATCATGACGACTACGCGGTAGCGGAACAACGTCATAGCGAAACTCCATAACACAGGGACACCAATGTGGAGAGGATCTAGACTCGGACAGCACTCCTTTCCAATGGGACTTTCCTGAAATCTGGCATGACACGCCTGGTCAGTACATTGAATGTACTTGCAAGCTCACAACAAGCATAAACATAATGACAAACAATATCATGATATTTAACAAATTAATAACAATGCAACAATATATCCAACATGTTGTGAATATGCTCAACTGGTACTCGTCCCATGGACTGACTTACCGAACATGATCATTTCCAGACACAAACATGATAATCTCAAAACAAACTCGTGATCCTTACGGCGATCACAACCCGAACAATACATGGCCCGTGATCCTTACGACGATCACAACCCGACCAACATGTGGCCCATGATCCTTACGGCGATCACAACCCAACCAATACATGGCCCGTGATCCTTACGGCGATCACAACCCGACCAACACATGGCCTAACTCAATACGATGGCCTTACTGCCATCCTCAGTTCAAACTTAGTGTGAAAATTTATTGATTGTTGACCCATGGTGTACCCTACTTTCGAGCGTGTCCGTAACCGTGGACTCGGCTATCGATAGATTAATACACTCTGCAGATGTTAGTACACTGTACCCATACTACGGAACCCTTGGCCTCGCACTCCCATTCGGGTGGACCAACGATATTCTGACGAAACCATTTCATTGTCATGACACTCTCCCGGCCACTCCGACTCAGTCCCCATCGGGCTAGTCCTGGGTGGCCCCATGTCTACCTCCAGACACCTCGACCACCGTCATGGCCACGATCCATTCTGGGACCCGGTACCAAAACTTAACTTAACAACGGGCTCACAAGGTTATGCCCGCCTACCGGGCCAGGGTACAGCACACCCATAACCTTCCCTAGATGGAGGCACCGAACAGATGCACGAAAATGAAACACATTAAGGCCATCCCATACCGACAAATCTGGCTGCACTGGGAAAGACTCGTTTCAGCAGCACCATGACCCGGTCAACAACATATTCAAGTTGAGTTACTTATTAGGTTCAACTTAAAGTGAAAATAACCGGTGTCATAATGCCATGCTATGCATCACTTAACACATGCATCACATACCCATGCAAATAACTAAATCCACTACGCTCCACGGAGCCATCATCAACTCAAAATACTTCTCTGGTTAAGATCAAACCTCACTTAAACGAGAATCATTTCTAGCAATCTCATCATTTTTCATCATGCAAGAATAATAATTAAACTAATTATTAAACTCCATGACCATATCATATATTCATTACTCACAACTAAGTTCGTCTTAGCTTATCAACAAGATTTACTTCAAACTTTCTATAAATCAAGAATTTTAACATGACAAGCATCTATCAGAATATAATGATCATATAATAATTTAAATGCATGAATAATCATAAGTTCAAGTTGGAAAATCACAAATATTGAAGTGGCACTATGAAAATGTTGCTGTGGCTTGCCTTAGTGCTAATGAGGTTCACAATGCTCCTGGTGATCCTCAAGACAAGCTTGCTCTTCTGAAAATAATCAAAACCACAAAAAGAAAACATCAAGAAACCTTCTGAAAATTACCAAAAAATCTAGATAGCAAGGAAAAATCCAATCTTTTGGGTGCTGTTAGATTTTTGGACAAAGAACACAATGCAAAAAGAATGCATTTGGACTTATAGAAAAAACTTATGGCCATTTGAAGTTTCCTGGATTTTAAATGAATTTGAAATAAAAATAATCAAACTAGGGGGGAGGTGACGTCGAGGGCGTAAACACCAAGGGCGCCACCACTCATACCGCTTCGTGCACGTAATGACTGGCTGACTAGCGGGCCCCGCTAGTCAGGCCAGAGGGAGGGGACAGGGAAACAGAGGGAGGCGGCGCTTCGTCGGACACTACAAGAAAAATACACTTCCGTGATGATACGTGTTTGTCATAGTAGGTCACGTTTTTTGTCATGCATGTACATCCATGACGATTTTATGACAGAATCAAGATAGTCATACCTGTGCTGACGTAGAAGTGTTCCATGACATTACCAAAATTATCATCACGGAAGTGTCCACTTCCATGACGATAAATCGCGCGTCACAGAAGTGCTTTCGTCAAGGGTGACCGACACGTGGCATCCACCATAATGGAACGCCGTTAAGCTATCGGGTCGGGTTTTGGATCCGATAACCCGTTAACAGCCCCGACCAATGGGGATTTTCCACGTGTAAAATCATCATTGGCTGGAGGAAACACGTGTCAGCTCATCGTTGGGACAGATGTCATCCACTCATTGGACAGAAGGCGCCTATGATACGTCGACACGTGGCACGGCCCAACAGAGGCCCATTCCTGTGAAAAGGCCGGCCCGTTTGACTTGGTCAAAAGGTGGCGGGCCGGCCCATGGAAAGCCTGTTAACGGCCTGTTCGCATATAGCCCATTTACAGCCCGCTAACCCAAGGCCCGTTACGCCCTATCCGAATTAGGCCCAGTAGCGTCATCTGGGCCATCCAATATGATTCCAGCCCGTTTTCACTTCTGGCCCATGTATGGCCCATGACGTCTTTCGGCCCATATGAGGCCCTATGTAACTCTTGGCCTATTAACGGCCCGTGGTGAAACTGGCCCGCAATGAACAGTGTATCACTTTACACCCACTAACGGCCCGTGGTGAAACTGGCCCGTAATGAACAGTGTATCACTTTATACCCATTAAGGGCCCGTTATTCAGTTGGGCCGTTTCCAGCCCATGTTATCTTTCGGCCTTCTCAGAGCCCATTTATTCTTGGGCTCATTTCCAGCATTGGTTTACTTACGGCCCGTTACTTTCATTTTCTGCTTGTGGGCCAAATTCAGCCCGTGGTTACAGTCGGCCCGTTTGTGGTCCGTTAATACGTTGGGCCGTTTTCATAGCATCATCAAATACGGCCTATTAACGATGGCCCGTTATGGTCGGCCCATGAACGGACGGTTCCAACTCTAGCCAGTTTATGGCCATAATGCGGCCTGTTATTGGCCCATGTTTGGCCAATCAATCATACGGCCCGTATAAGGCCCATTGATGATACGACCCGTATAAGGCCCATTGTTTCTACGGCCCATAGAAGGCCCATTGTTTCTATGGCCTGTAGAAGGCCTACTGTTTCTACGGCCCGTAGAAGGCCCACTGTTTCTACGGCCCGTAGGAGGCCCAGTGTCACTACAGTAAATATTAGCCCATGGTTATTGTGGCCTAGTTTTTAAAAAATAGGTTATTGCGGCCACTAGCAAAACGCGGAAAAAGAACTGCACTGACTACAAGAAAACAAATAAACAAGACAACAAAGAAATAAAGAAGCAAGCAACTTATGCTAGGCTATCACGGCTATTACACATATTACATCCACTGGGCATCAAAGTTCGCCACCAGTGCAAATATAGGGAACAAAGCATCATATAAATGCCGCAGCAAAACAAGTCCAGAACTAAAACCACTTTAGAAGAGTTCAAGAAACAATATCCTGGGTACCCATAATGCTGGCAAGATGCTTAGCAAGCTTATTAACTTTCTCTTGTTTGGCGCTTAAATCCTCCAGCGCTTGCTGTTGCACAAGAAAGTACGCATCTGAATTCTGCAGGGACTTCCTCAGTCCTTCGGCTTCTTGCCGCAACACAGCTTACTGATGCCTTTCAGCTTGTAGTTGAGACTGAAGAAGCCGAAGTGATTCAGGCAGCGAGTTCGAAGAGCTGGTGCCAGCGGTACTGGCCAGTAACTCGAACACTACATCAACGCAGGACTGTGGGGTTTTCTCACTGTCTACAAGATCGTTTTTATCACCTTTCTTGGAGACCAACAGGGTTGTCTCACTATCTTGAACCTTATCTGCATTACTTTCTCTACCATTGCATAGTGGGGTGCTCTTCTCCAATATTCTGTTTGCATACTACAAGAGAAACAAGCAGACACATCACAGGTTTAGCTTGTAGTATACGAAACTCATTTTGGTAAACCGGTTCAGTAGTAAGGTGGACAGGATAACAACATGAAACAAACATATATCTATGTACTATGGTCACTGTATTGTCCATATCATTCTAGTTTATGTTCCCTAATCAAGATAGAGACACAGTTCAACTCATATATTTTAAGACACAGCAGCATAGACAGAATATAAGTGTGAGAAACTACACAGCATTGGCAGCACTTGTAATGTGCATCACATGAGAACATAACTGTTTATACAACTTAAACTGAAATCAACATAGAGCAAGAAGTTAGAACATCAATCCAGTTAAAGTAATAGGTTTAAAACATACCTGTTGTGCCATTGGAGTTTCAATTGGATCCTTCAAATTCGAAAGTAGTTGGTATGAGTAAATACAGTGATGCAACAGCAAAGGAGTATGGACCATAGCTACGGAATCTGACCTGAGAACAGTTGCTCTTCTGCTTTAAACGTGGAGTTTGGGTTAGCTGTGGTGGTCTTCGTGCTTTGGGCACTGCAGTAGCTTTACAAACTGCTCGTGTGGGGGTACTCTGTGGTGGACATGGTGCTTTGTCAACTATAAGTGGGTTACTATCCGCTGGGGTTGCGGTTAGATGGGTTGTAGCTGGTTCTCTGCCCAACGGTGTAAGTGTGCAATCTGGAAGAGTCTCGATTATGTGTGGTGGGGCTAGTTTGTGGGCCAGTACAACCATGGTTCTATCTGCATCAACGGGTAGCACTGTCTTTTGTGAAGAACGGGTTTTTGCTCCCTTAGATACTGCCATCACCCCCTCCAATTCAAATGGCTGATAAACAAGAAAAGAAATTGAACGTACAGACATTGTATGATAGACAGATGTGGTAATTCACATATATGTTGTCTAACCAAACAGGACAGCATGACACAATTTCACATATATGATGCCTAACTAAACAGGATAGCATGACACAGTTTCAGATATATGATGGATAACTTAACAGGATATAATGGCATAATTCAACATATGATGAGTACCTAAACAGGATGACATGACAAAACTATATGATGTCTTTCTAAAATAGGTTGGGATGAAATAATTCACATACATGTTGTCTAAGTATACAGGATGGCATGATATAATTGACATAATTGATTCATATACTAAGCAGCTGGCACTCGCATGTATGATCTCTAAACTAAGCAGATAGAATTCAATATTGTGCATATGATGTCTAAACTAAGCAATGCAAGACACCATATGCATCATATGAGAAATATAAACATTGCAACTTAGAGCATACACCTCAGGTGGGATATAGGACTGGTCATCTGTCTCTGAATCCTCCTCTGAGGAGCTCCCTGTAACCATCGAGATATATGCTTCAACAGGTACCATTGCCTGCTCTGAAGACCTTGTTTTCACTCCAGATTTTTCCATAACCGGCTCAAATGGCTGATACACATGAAGAGTAGTTCAATATACACAGATTGTCGACAAATGGAATACGTAATGAAAAAAAGATGGCATGAGATAATTCACATATATGATGCCTGGCTCCATGGCGGTGCATAATTCACATATATGATAACTGGCTGAAAAACATGGCATTGCATAATTCACATATCTGATATAGAAAGCAAACAGGAGGCATTCACACAAAGCATGTCTAATCTAAGCAGATGGCATGGCAATGCAAGACACCATATGCATGATATGAGCAATATAACCCAGCCAAGTTAGAGCATGCACCTCGGGGGGGGGAATACGACTGGTCATCTCTCTCTGAATCCTCCTCTGAGGAGCTATCTGTAACCAGCAAGAAATCTGCATCGACAGGTAGCACTGACTGCTCAGAAGACCTTGTTTTCACTCCAGATTTTCCCATGACCGACTCAAATGGCTGATGCACAGGAAGAGTAGATGAATGTATAAACATTGTTGACAAATGGAATACATTATGGAAAAAAATATGGCACGATACAATTCACATATACGATGACTGGCTAAACAGGATGGCATTGCATGATTCACGTATATGATGCCTGGCTAAAGAAGATGGCATTGCATAATTCCCATATACTCCCTCTGTTCCTAAATATTTGTCTTTTTAGAGATTTCAAATGGACTACCACATACGGATGTATATAGACATATTTTAGAGTGTAGATTCACTCATTTTGTTCCGTATGTAGTCACTTGTTGAAATCTCTAAAAAGACAAATATTTAGGAATGGTGGGAGTATGATATAGAAACCAAACAGGTGGCATTCACACAAAGCAAATCTAAACTAAGCTGATGACATATAAGATGTATAATGTAAGCAATGCAAGGCGCCATATGCATGATATGACCAACATCAGCATGCCAGGTTAGAGCAAACACCTCAGGTGGTAAACAGGCGTGGTCGGCTCCTTCTGAATCTCCATCTGAACAGTTATCTTCCTCTGGAATACAATCTGGAAATGCAGGAGAGGGGGGGGCACTTCGCCCACCATGGAGCGGCGTCTGCATGACATTATATTCGCACGCAACGGTCTTCTCTTTTTCTCTACATGTTCAGTACGATTGTGTACAATATCTGACATGCATAATAAAAAAATAGTTAGATTTTGTAAGGCCTAAGGGGTGCATGCAAAAATCAAGACTGATGGTAGCAAACGAGTGGATGGATCCAAAACTAATGATAGCAGGTAGATTATAGCTTCAGTTTAAAAAGATAGACAATGGATCATCTATTGTTTGTTGCCCACCCAACATGAACCACATAGAAGACCCCAGATGAACCAGATAGTAGACAGATACTATTCGTTGCTGGCTCGATATGAGACCCATGGGCAATTCAAAACTCAAGATTGAACGATAAAGTAGCAGGTAATAATAACCGATGTATAACGTAAGCAAACACGAAAGACTGCGACCTCTCTTCCGGAACTGTGTAGTCCTCAGGTTCATCTGCTCAGTCGATGATGGTAATGCAGTTGGCGTGGCTGCCGGCAACGGGGAAGATGATCTGAGGCGGCGAAAGAAAGTCTGCAGGGGGGATCTCTGCTGCAGTGAACGCTTCTGTCGATGGTGCACCTCAGGTGGGGTGGATGACGGCACGGCAGGAGCAGGACATAACAGACAGAGTTTTCTTTGACGCCAATCTGAAAATGAAGTAAATCTGTAAGCGATCCTTAGAATTGGAGGATTCTATAAACACAGGCACAGGAAAAACACAGGAATAGGATAGGAATGCACGTGCAAAACAGAGCATTTGGAAACATAGGATTTCAGTCAACCTGGGTGTTTGGCTCACATGAATTGGAAGAACAGAGGAATGGAGAAACAAAGTGATGCAACGAGTGTACAACCTCTTTGGCATAGCCTTGTAGACCTCAGCATCATTGGGTTGGACGTGGAGGATGGTGACGATGCTGGTGTGACTGTCGGAGGCGGGGAAGAAGATCCGAGGCCTCTGGAAACGGCGCCGAGGGTACTGCTCCACTGTGATGGATGGTTCCGTCATTGGAGCAGCTCCGCTAAGGTGTACGGAGACAAGGCTGAAGCATGACAAGATAGACAACGTTAATCTGAAGTGGGACCCTAATATCATCTGCAATAGATGATGTAAAATACATCAGCAAAAAGTGCTAGATGTAAAACGCATCAGCCGCGCCACGGCCGCTCCGACAGATGCTGTAAGTACTGTTCACTCTGAACTTAGCTAAAGAAAATGAACTTCACGGTCGAAACTAAATTTTACTGTCAAAACTGATTGAACTAGTAACAGAGCATTGCAATAGATGTTTAGGGCGTTCGAGCACTAGTAGCATAGAAGCAGTGATCTAAATCAGCAGACGCTCGAGCAGGGAACACACTAGCAGAGAGCAAGTCGTGCAGTAGCACCGCGAGCGAGTGCTAACGCAGCAACTCCTGTAGCTGCCAGAGGTCGTGCAGTAGCAACAGCAGCGCAAGCGAGAGCAAGAGTACAACAGTAGCACGAACGAAAGCAGGAGCAATGCAGCAGCGTGACCGACAGCAAGAACAGAGCCGCAGCGCGAGCGAGGGCCGGAGCAGCTACAGCTAGTGCCATTGTGAAGTCGCCGCCGAGGAAGCAACGACATGGGGGAGAGACGTCGTCGATGATGTGGCCGACGATGGCGCCGTCGATGGAGACGCCATGTCTGCTCGGTATCGAGCACCGGCAGCCCCGTGAGATTGAATAAAAGATAAAATGCAGCAGTGAGTGCAGAACCTCCTTGGTGGCACCTTGGCAACGGCTTCATCGGAGGAATTGGTGAGGGTGTTGCGGTTCCGGTGGGGCAGGTCAAGACGGCGATGTGGAGGACGGGGCGGCTGATCTGGCGGGATGACGAGATCGACAATGGATCCTCATCCGGTGCGGTGGATGTGGGACGACGAGCTGTTGTGGTGGACGACGTAGTCGGGGAAGAGTCTCCGGCTCGGCGGCGGTCGGGAGGCCGATGGAGGAGCGTGGGGTTTCGCGGGTTTTGGCGGCCTCGGTGTATGAATGGGGGGGGGCGAAGGGGGAGGGGGAGCCAAGCTTAGGGACGCGCTTGTCCGAAATGTAGGGTAAGTTACTAGCGTACCCCCACCGGTTTTGACACCGCAATGTGGAGCTTCATTTCCGGCTGAGGGGTAGAAGGGGGATTTCGCGTGTTTGGGCTGCGGGAGCGATTTCGGATGAGGAGAGAGTTCTCGCGCGTGTCCAAATTTCGGGATAACAAGGCGCGGCACGGGTTGAGAAAGCGGGAGTTTCAAAGCAGGTGAGGCAAAAGATACTCGAGCTTGAAAATTTCGGGATAACAAGGTGTGGATTCCTTGTTCGGCAAAACAAACTTACCATGTAAAAAAAACAATTCATGCAAGATACAAGAGAGTCATGTCCCCTTTTACTATATTGCTATAGATGCCATTGGAAAAACGACAAGAAAAATGTAAAAAAAATCGGGAGAACAAGATTACCCTGCACAGTACCAAATCGATTCGCACTTCCCTCAACAACAACAAAAAACAAATCAATTCCCACCAAAGAAAGAGTAATGTCCCTTTTTATATGATTATAGATGCCATGATCTCCAATTTCAATTTTTGAATCCACGTTATGTTGAAATCGAATATATCATTAGGTGACCTTGCGGTTTATAATTGATGTAGTCGTACATTTTGATCTTCAATCATATATGAACATTTTACTCCACCATGTGAACATATATATTGTCGTCTACCATATGGACTAAATTTGAATCAATTTTCCTTATTTGAATACGATTGTTGTCAAGTTATACAATAATTTAAATATTATCTTGATAACAAAAAGACATGCATATAGTAGTAATCATATTTCACTATGAACTACATGTACCATATGCTCTCCAATTCAAATATTTGTATCCATTTTATGTTGAATTCAAATCATAGTACATTATTGGTCTAGGTAGCGAGATGTTCGGGATAATCTAAACCCTGTTTTCATACGTATAATTTTTGGCTGAATTGGGACAAGTTTTGGTATAAGCCTCTTGCAAAACCGGAGATTCTCTCAACAAGCCTCGTGGTTCCGAGAGGGAACGTGTCACCTTTGTGTGCGAAACGATATACGCTGCCTCCCCCCTGATTTTATTTACAGAGGCAACATAGAACTCTATGAGTTTCCTGTTAAATTTTGGAATTATTTCGGGTTCATTTGGCCTTTTTATACATTAATTGAGTTTCTGGACTTTTAATGTGCATAATCTAAATATGAATTGCATGCACATGCTCCGGTGCACCAAAGTGGGTTGAAAAATCACATGTGTGTCCTTGGTTGAATTTCTAGGTCCCATGGAAGAAATGAGAATGAAATTCAAACATCTGGGCATCATGACTCTGCCGAGAACATCGAGAAACTTAGATTTTAAATTCATGTAAATCCAAAACTCGGCTGGAAATCATGAAACTTGGCATGGTGTCATGTCATGGCACTAACATGTTATGGTAAAAATTGGGCCGATTTGAAAGCTCGTGGTTCTAAGAGGGAACGTGCCACCTTTGAGTGTGAAACGATATACGCTGCCCCCCCCTTGAGTTTCTTAACAAAGGCAACATAGAACTACATTAGTGCCCTGTTAAATTTTGGAATTATTCCGGGTTCGTTTGTCGTTTTTATACATTAATTGAGTTTCTGGTCATTTAATGTGCATAAGTCAAATTTGAACTACAAGCACATGCTCTCATGCACCAAAGTTGGTTGAAAAATCACATTTGTGTCCTCGGGTGAATTTCTAGGTCCCAAGCAAAAATGAGAATAAAATTAAAACATCTGGGCATCGTGGCTCGCCCGAGAACATTGAGAAACTTGGTTTTAAAAATCTTGTAAATCCAATACACGTCTGAAAATCATGAAACTTGGCATCGATGTCATGTCATGGTACTACCATGTTGTGGTAAAAAAATGGCCGAATAGGAACATATTTTGGTATAAGCTTCTTGCAAACCGAAGCTTCTCTCAAGAAGGCTCGTGGTTCTGAGAGGGAACATGCCACCTTTGAGTGTGAAATGATATACGTTGTCCCCCTTGAGTTTATTAACAAAGGCACCATAGAACTACATGAGTACCCTGTTAAATTTTGGAATTATTCCGGCTTCGTTGGGCCTTATTTACACATTAATTGAGTTTTTGGTCATTTAAAGTGCATAATTCAAATTTGAACTACAAGCACATGGTCCCGTGCACCAAAGTTGGTTGAAAAATCACATTTGTGTCCTCGGGTGAATTTCTAGGTTCCATGCAAGAAATGGGAATGAAATTCAAAATTCTGGGCGTCATGGCTGGGTTTGAAACATTGAGAAACTTAGTTTTTTAATTCCTGTAAATACAAAACACGCATGAAAATAATGAAACTTGGCTTGGTGCCATGACATGGCACCAACATGCTGTGGTAAATTTGCACTCCGATTTGCGAAGGCGCACACATTAACAATCAACAAAGTCATTTTGGAACAAGTGTTGTCACGTTACAATCGGAAACACAAGTATTATTGAAACCATGGGCATTCTACTTAGTAGTACCATTTACATGCCGCTACGCGTCCCAATTTTTTATTAGCTACGAGGTGCCGTGCAGGGTAGCTATTTGGGTACGAGAGGCGTGCGATCAGACCCCTGCGTGTGCTTATCGGGAGGAGAGCCCTTTGACCTCCATCTGTCGTCCACCTCTCTCCCAAGGTCTCCATTAGTGGCGCCCGAGCCTCTATTTAATGGCGTCACTATGTCTCACTCGACTGAGATTTAAGAGAAAAAAAGAAAATCTGAAAGCACGAATCTTGATGTAAGATCCGACGGACCTATATAGCATCTACTGCAACATATAGCAAGACTGATGAATATATAAGGACGATTAGATTTTTTTATCAAAGAAGGGCTTGCCCCTTCCGATTTTTATTACTGAAAACCACCACAATTCACAAGAAGTTCAACACAACTCCAGCCTAACACGAAGGACTAAAAGCTACCAGATTGAAATCACAACATCCCAAGAGGCCAACAAAGGCCAAACATCCACGCTAGAACCCAACATTTCGCAACCGATGACACAATCCACATCCTAAACCGATTATTACATCAGAAGAAACCAGGAAACTGAAGGAAGCCCAGCAGCAACTAGAAGAACAGCAACGCCAGGGTTGCCACAGCAAGAGTTTTCTTCATTCCAGCCTCGCAACATTGATCTTCCATAGAAAGATAAGGACGATTAGTTGTCTTACATAATTAGAAAGATAATTAAAAAAAGCCACATGCGACTACGCCCGAAACACACAAGGGCAAAAGAATAAGGAAAACAAGGATCTGGCTCGCTGATCTCTACTTTCTTGATGCGTTGATGCAGGCTGCGGGAACTAATCTCCGCGGCGAGCGGCGAAGCTCTCTCGTGTCCTCAAGACGCTGCTTGAGAACATCCACGGATTGCTCCACCAGCCTTTGGATCTCGTTGCGGAGCATGTCATTCTCGTCCATAAGTTTCTTGACGATGACGCCGGTCCTCTTCAACAAGGCACTGGTCTCCTCTAGCTGGTCTGCACTTAGGACGATCTTCTCCCTCAGCAGGTCGTGCTCGGCCTGGAGCCTCTCATTTCCCTCCCTTAGTTACCGGATGACGCTGGAGCCTGTTCAAACAAGGCTTTTACGTCGTCCTGCAACCTCGCCAAGCGGGAGATCTGATCCATCTGGATATGGACGATCGCATGCATGCACTTGTAACAGTCGTCACCTACCCGTGAGAAATTTTCCCAGGCTGCCACGGCGTGGCGTGACATCTCTGCTGCATTCGTGGCATGGTGGGACATCTCTGCTGCTTCCGCGGTGCAGCCGGACTAGTCTGCTGCATCGACTGCGCGGCAGGACCTCCGTGCTACTTCAGCAGCACGGCGGGACCTCCGTGCTGCTACTTCCGCGCAGCGGGACATGTCGGCTGCCCTCGCAGCGAGGTGAGACATCTCTCGTGCTTCCGCTTCCATGCTCGCCTCTCCCTGGTGGCAATCTCTCGACCCAGAACTCACGCTGGCCATGGCAGACACAAGGGAAGGATGCTGAATGACTTGTTTGTTTTTGTGGATGAGGAGTTCAGGAGGAATGTGCAGTCATCTTGGCATACTAGTATTTATAACCGAGTACTAATACGCTCCTAAGTGGGAAACCGTTTAGGTTGTGATCGGTGCGAACAGGTTTGGAATTCAATATAGCATGGTACTAATACGCTCCTAAGTGGGAAACCATTTAGGTTGTGATCGGTGTGAACAGGTTTGCAATTCAATATAGCATGGAGTAATTTGGAATGTGACAAGACGCAAGCTCAAAATTTATTGACGGTTCTAGTTTCGAAGTGCGGCACTATTCTCGGATGGAGTACTTCTTTTTCTACTCCCTCCTTTCCGGTTTTATAGGGCTGATCTCAAAATTTTAGTTTTTCCATTTTATAAGGCTCAGTTTGGTTGTTCCCCAACACATGTTCAGATTCCAAGGTGCATTAAATCATTGCATGCAAGTATAAAGAGAAAATTGACCAATACATGTACTTTATGCATGCATGCATTGCAATTAATGCATTGATAAACATATTTTTTTGAGAAAAACAAGAGCATTAATTAGGTGCTTTTGCAAGCTACAAAAATATTCCACCACTCACCATCTTGGTTGGTGAGATTTTTGAATTAAGCCCTGTAAACTGGAAAGGAGGGAGTACTGCTGTGTACGTGCAATAACTAGCACCGTCGTATACATATCTTACGGTTAATGGAGCGTTCGAATGGAATAGCCGCGTGGCGAGCTCTAGGCTAGTCCTTTCTTCAGACGCATTAAACCTATCTCTCAGGACTTCTCGCACGCACCATCGTGCCACCCACAAAAACTTGTACTCTGAGTTTAGTAGTACGTTATGCAGGAAGAGAAGAGGTGCAGGCACGCACTCGTCCTCTCACACACGCGTCTGTTTTTTCTCGAAAAGGAGGATGATGACCCCAGGCCTCTGCACCTGGGAGTCACACACGCATCTGTAGCTACGAATTGTAGTGTTCTCAACCATCCGATTGGCTCTATCATGGATGTACCTATATACTAAAACATGTCTAGATACATCTGTATTTTGACAAATGGAAGGCATGTATTGTGGAACGGAGGGAGTGCTTGTCATCAAAATGGATAAAAAGGGACGTATCTAGAACTAAAATACGTCTACATACATCTCCTTTTATCCATTTTGATGACAAGTAGTACTTCTTACCCAAAGGGACTTTATATCCAACAGACTCAAAATATCCGTTCGACTGTTGGAAATTACTAATCTGATGTCGAAGTAATTGCTGCATCGCCACCAAAATCCACCATTTCTTAATCTAAAGTAGACCAAGGTAATCCCTATATTAGCATATTACTAAGATAAACAGAAGGCATTGTCAAAACATTTAGGACGTGAGCTTGTCAATCTGAATGTGGAGGGACACGAGCTTAGCCCCGGCCAGCAGCTTGGGCGGAACTGTCAAGAAGGTCAGCTCCAGCACGTCGACGTCGTCGGGATCGTTGCTGCTTGTCACCTCCATTTCCACCTTGACAGCATCGGTCGTGCCTTTGGGCTCCCCCAGCGGGCCGTTCGCCCATAGCTTGGCCAAGTAGTGCGGCAGTGGGGATGCCCCCGCTCTGATGCAGACGACCGACACGGTGATAGGCGTGCTGATGTCGAGCACGCCGCCGACCAAGAAAAACATGTGGCGGTCCTCCTCCGCTAACAGCAAGAGCCGTGGCTCCGGCAGTGGCACTTGTAGCTGGAGCACCTTGCCGTACTAGATCCTATGCATGGGCATGGGATGCACGGTGCTGATGTGGTGGTAGAGCACCGGCGGTGGGCCTTCATAGCCGCAGACGGGCACGGGGCATTTGCAGGGCGCGAGCGGACACATGCTCTGGTGATCGGCGAGCTTGTGGTAAGTGACGTAGAGCCCACAACCTTCGTGCGGGCACTCCACCCTCACCGGCGAAAGGACAGAGTCCACCGCCGTGTTCTGCACGTCGAAGCCACCACCGCGCTCACACTTCTGGCACTGCAGCTGGTTCCCAAGGTGATCGACGCGGCAGTCCGTGCAGCCCAGGTGCCCTCCCTTGCACTGCAGAAATCAATCGAACAGCACATCAATCAAGAAACCTGCACCTTGCTCAATCAGCCAAACGTACGAGGTGTACTCGAACCTCATACACTGGAGGCGTCAAGGGGCAGAGGCACAAGGGGCAGTGGAGCATGGTGAGGTCCATCGAGAGCTTAGAGAGCTCCATCGTCGGGTCCTGTTCCTGTTCGGTCTGCATGATCTCGCCCTCCTCGTGCACAACCATCTCTCGACTTGGGCCGGGGTATTACAAAGCTTTACCGTCACATATTTTATACTCCATGCGTTCCTAAATGTAACTCTTTATAGAGATTTCACTAGGTGGACTACATACGGAGCAAAATGAATGAATCCACACTTAAAATGCATCTATATACATCTGTATGTAATTCATAATGGAATCCCTACAAAGACTTATAATTTAGGAACGGAGGGAGTACTACTTCAAGGTGCATTAAATCAACACATGCAAGTATCAAAAGAAGAGTCACGGCATGCAGGCATGCATTGTAATTAATGCATCAGTAAACGCAAATTATTGAAATATATCGAGTGCAGTGCTTTGATGTGTCGCGTCAACTTGTACATCAACGAGAAGTTTGATTATCCTCTCCCTCGCGGACTTAACTGCACCTGCCTTTGGCTGTATGATAGGTTGGCCACACACCTGTCGGGCCCACCTGTCATACACGCAAAGGCAGGAGCGTCCCTCCCTCGCCCATGAGCGTGGTGGCTGGCAAGACTAGGAGAAGCTTTCGCTACACGCTCTCCCTCCTACACGCGATGGACATGCAGCAGTTCAATCGGTGTCAAATGGCCAGAAGCATACTGTAGTACTCCTCCAGTGCAGTAGTACACCATCATTGTTCGACTTCCAGAAGTGGAGCGCAGCCCGGACGCTCGTTTGGTAGTTTCATGTGTAGAGTAGTCTAGGATAGCGTGTATCGTGCCTGTAAGCTTAAAATCGTTGGGGTCGGCTCCATGCTATGTGGCTATCTCGAAGTTTTTTAATAAAATTTAAAATAGTCTTCAGGCCCTACCTGTCACCCTGGTGATTGTAGTTTGCACGCTCATCTGTCAAGACAGGAATATATATTTTAATTTGTTTTTTTTTAAAAGGGGGGACTCCATAGCCTCTGCATCAGAACGATGCATACGGCCACATATATTTTAAATTGTGGTGAGTAAATATTAGAGGTTGCAGAAAATATATTGTACACTGCGGGTCTTTCAGCCAAGTTTAGAGGCAAGCATGTGGGGCCAGTGCTATGATGTGTCGCCTCAACTCGTACAACGAGGAGAAGCTTGATTTTACTACATGCCTTCTCCCTCGCCCATGCGCGCAGTTGCTCGCAAACGAGGACAGGCTTTTGCTTAGTAGTACTTCTACAACAAGCTATCGATCCCGCTCGCGGTGGACGGACATGAATCAGTGGATTTGACAATGTAGAAGCAATAGTAGTATAACATCATTGTTCGTCTTCTCGAAGAGGCGAAGAGCCAAGCGCAAACCGAACGTTGCAGTTGCAAAAATTGGAGCATGCATATAGCCAGGCTCTTGCATGAGACAAAATTGTGAGCCTACTATTGTACTAGTACGTACAACTACTTGCTAGTATAGCCCTGTAAACCAGAAAAGGAGTATTTGCCCTTCTAGATATTTCAACAAATGACTAGACTACAACGAGACAGAGTACATATGGAGCAAAATGAGTGAATCTGCACCGTAAATAAATATGTAGTAGTTCTATCGTTTTCCTCTCCGAGGTGCACAATATTGAGTATACTGGCTAGTCTTTTTTCGACATGCATTTACATTTTTTTGACACAGTACAGACGCAAGCGCTCATATACACGCGCATACACTCACCCCTATGAACGCACACACGCACGACACTATCATCTTGAAATTTACGAAGTCACCATAGGCACCTCGTCGTCGACGGGTCCATAGGTGCTTGAATGCCAACGAGGAAGAGGGTAGCGGTTCCCCAGACGTTGAACGGCCAATGATGCATCCTCAATTACATGTAGAGGAAATTAGTTGGAGAAGCAGAATAGAGCCAGCACGATGTGAGTGCAACAGAGTTTGGACTCTCATAAAATAAAGGCGCCCCACCACTCCAGTCCATCTACTCCCAAGTCTCTGCGCAACACTGCTCACTCCAATCCAAGACCAAGTGACCAGAAGCCACAAGCACCTATGGAGGCGATGGACGCGAGCGGCAGTCGGCTGAGCCAAATCATCAAAGGCGCCGGCCTGCGGCCCCGCACCACACAACATTTCCAGACAGTGCTGGCGACCACAGGCATCGTGGCCCTCGCCGACGCCAGCTTCGCCTCTTGCATGGACAACATGATGGTCAACTCCATCCGCAAGTTCACCGCCGTCAAGAAGCGTGCGGATGACCTTGCCATACTGCTCCAGCCCGCGCGCCCAGGCTCCTCATTGCCTGCCACCCTCATCGGCCTACATGGTGACAAACTCTTTCAAGCCCTGGTGGCCCTGTAGTTGCCGGAGGTCGCGACCAAGAATGTGCACCTCGAGGCCGCGCTCGCCGCGCAGCACCTCGCCATGCAAGAAACCGTCGACCTGCACATCCACGTCTACGAGGAAATCGTCTACATAGGCCACTACAAGGCAAGCGAGGACAGAAATACGTTGGCCTTCTTCCAGCGGCTGGAATCTTTGGACGCCATTGTTCAGAAGCACGTCGACCTGGCCACAAATGCCGCTGCTACTTAGGCACCGTTCGGTGGGCCGGCGCCCTGAGTCGAGGAGGTGGACGTCGTTGATGGATGCATCTCTTCTTCTTGCCTCCTGGAACCAGCACTACATCGCCTCATGGCCTTAATGTTTTATTAGTATAGTACTCCCTCCGTTCCCAAATATAAGTCTTTCTAAAGATTCCAGCAAGTGACTACTACATACGGAGCAAAATGAGTGAATCTACACTCTAAACTATGTCTACATACATCTGTATGTTGTATTCCATTTGAACTAGTATCTAAAAAGGCTTATATTTATGAACGGAGGGAGTATACTGCATTTTTTATTCCAGTCGTAACGTTTTCACTATGAGGTGGGGCCGCAGTTGAGCAAACGCACCCCACCCACCGGGCGTCGGCCGAGTTTAGAATTAGAAGAGAGAAACAAGGGAGGAGAACTAGCTGTAGCACGGACGCTGTTGTCAGATTGGACTCGTGTTTATAGAATAGGAGTACTAAGCACTCGTGCCTCTTTTTTTTGAGGGAAAAATTAGTAGTATATCTTGTACCACTAGTTGGGTGCGTGCGACCTATAGCTATCATCACTTTAGGTCTCCTTTTCGAACCGCGGCTACGCTTCATAGTACATATTTTTTCACGCATTTATCCTCCTATATATACTCCTAGGCTATTTCCAGGTGCTCCCATTCGCCGACATGTGGGACATAGAGCATTTGGGTCATAGTGCATGCACGACTCGGAGCATATCTCGGGGTACTTTACATTTCAGACCTCGTGAATTACATGCAAACCCCCCGTAGAAGAATAAATAAATGAATGAATTACTACATGAAACCAGATTATTTTCGTGGAAACCGGAGCACGTTCATTAAATTTTGGACATAACATGTTTATAAAAAATGACCGGACATAAACCAGTCTAAGGGCCTCTTTGATTTTTCCCGCAAAAAAATGGCCTCTTTGATTCGCAGGATACTGAAAACACAAGAATGGGGAAAAGTATGATGGCGATGAACCGAGACGAGGACAACTCTAACTCGGTTAGAGGTTAGAGGTAGATTCTAACCCTGAACTAACTCTAAACCAAAGAGGTGTATGGATGGCAGGGTTAGATTGACAATAAATGCTCTATCTCAATCATTTGACTACTTTGGACCCTATTTTAGTCAGACTGTAATAAGTCCCTTGCATCCAAGCACCCTCTTGGTGTGGTCGGCTCTTCTGTGGCCTCCTCCCGCTCACAATTGACATAAACGAACCATCTATACAAATCAAGCATGCAAAACATGATAATTTTTACTTTGTCCATACAAATGAGATATCCCACTTAAACATACAAGTCGTCAATCAAGCTTCACAAAATAAAAAAAACACTTCATGAAACAAAGAATGAGCTAACTCATCACGAAAGTCATTCAGGATAGGGAGGGAGCCCAGGGCCCCTCGCGCACCAAGGGAGGAGCTCGCCACCATCGCTCTAGAGGAAGGCTCTATAGAGCCCAAGCCCCGGAAACCCCTCCGACACCGGTCCTTGCGAGCTGAGGTCGACACCGGCATGGGTAGCAGGGCCGCTTGCCGCCGACTGGGAACTTAATCTTTGGGCCTCTAGAAATAATGCAAGCCTTTAACTAAATACCTAGAAAGGTGAACTGAATCTTTGGGCCTCTAGAAATAATGCAAGCCTGAAACTGAAATACCTAGAAAGGTGAACTGAATCTTTGGGCCTCTAGAAATAATGCAAGCCTGAAACTGAAATACCTAGAAAGGTGAACTGAATCTTTGGGCCTCTAGAAATAATGCAAGCCTGAAACTAAAATACCTAGAAAGGTGAACTGAATCTCTGGGCCTCTAGAAGTAATGCAAGCCTGAAACTGAAATACCTAGAAAGGTGAACTGGATCTCTGGGCCTCTAGAAGTAATGCAAGCCTGAAACTGAAATACCTAGAAAGGTGAACTGGATCTTTGGGCCTCTACAAATAATGCAAGCCTGAAACTGAAATACGTAGAAAGGTGACCTGAATCTTTGGGCCGCTAGAAATATTTATTACCTCCTCAAGCAGCATCAAACAATTCCATGTGTGCACCACAAATCTATAGCAAGTTTGATCAGGATCTACTTTTCCAAATCAGAATTAGCGCTAGAGCAAGCAATATCAATGATATGGCCGTGAGGCAGAGAAGGAACGAACAAACTCACCCCTCTCACGACCTCCCAGGTAGATGTGCTGCTGCCGCGCACGACAGAGGGAGAAAAACGACTGGTGAAGGGGGAGTGGGGCGACCTTCAAAGGCCGGAGGGAGAGGGCGGCCGGAGTAGGGCGTCGGAAGCTAGAAGGAGAGGGCGGCCGGAGGAGAGAGAGGGCGAGCGGCGCTTGGGCGGGCGGCCCTATGGGGAACAGAGAGGAGTCATGAGAGAGGGGGGAGCGATCTGGTGCAGGCAGGTGAGATTTTTTTAGTTCTCTTTTAGTGGGCCCGAGGATAACTAACCCAATTAGAACCTCTCCACCGGGCTAGTTTTTTTAGCTGGGTTAGAGCAAACTAGCTCAAACTAACCGCTCTTGTTTCGATAATTTGAGGCTATTTCAACCCAAACTAGCTCTAACTCAGGGATCCAAACAAAGAGGAGTGTTACTGTACATGCTACAGTGTGGACCGTAGCACATTGTTTTTATGGCCATATCACCACATTGTTTTCTACTGCTGGTTCACTCGGCTACCGTGGTTCGCACTACTGGTTCACTAGGCTGCCGTGGTTCGCAGTCCTCCGAACTGAGTACTACCTCCGTCCTGGTTTATTGGTCCTCATTATATTCCGTGTCAAATTATGACTATAAATTTAACTTATAAAATGTTAATGCAATTCAACAAAAAATGCATCATTAGATTCGTATTTGAATGTAGTTTTCAATGATATAATTTTTTAGAACATGCATGAACATTTTTTAGTTAAATATGTAGTCAAAATTTGGCACGGAATATAATGAGGACCAATAAACCAGGACGGACGTAAAAGTAAGTAGGAGTAGTATAGTACTTGTATATACCGCATCATTCTTTGCTCCTTCTTACTACTCTGACATGTGGGAGAGCCAGCATCCGGGTCGACGTGTCATGCACCAGATTTAGAGCGCGCAACCGAAGGGGGGCATCACCCCGGTCGGAGCGCCAGCAATTCATGACTATAGTGAGTGTTCATATCACAAGTCTTTCCAGCAGTAATGCGCCGTCAAATCGCAGAGCCCCACTCGCTCACCCTCCTCGCCTCTCTGTCAAAGCGCCTACCCGAAAACTGTCGCGCGTACTGCCCGGGAAAAGCCCCGCCCTCAACTTTTAACTACGCGAAAATAGTTCGAGCTTGTTCGTTCTATATAAATATAGTACTTACTGTATGTTTATTCACCCGTGGGGTTGTTCAATGAATGGAGGGGCGGGGAGCACAAGTGAACAATATACTGTAGTAGTAAGTAGGAGTGGTAGAGTAGCCACATACACAAATTTAAACGCTTGTTGTGGAGAGAAAAAAGATAATCACTCCACTATATATGGACGTAGGGGCCTGAGCTCTTGCTTTACTTGGGTTGCTCTCTTCATTCTCTCATCCTCTGCAGATATAAACAACACAGCGGTAGCGAAATTTTCTCTCCGCTCACCACTGGACACAGATCTGGCCGGATCCCTTCGGCCGGTGTGTGTAGAGGACTAAAAGGTGCATCTTTCACGCGGTCATCGCCGCCGAGGGAGGAAACCCACAGCTGCCGTAGGGGCCCGATCCTCTGCCCATGCCATTCTCTCTGACACAGCGCCGACTTAGGAGGTCCTCCGACCCTTCTTCCTCCCTGCCATATTATCCGTAGATCCGACCTGCCGCCGCTGACATCCCGGCGACCCTCAGGTATAAGTTCTTCGAAAGTGGCCTGGCTCTACTACCCCAGCTCCCCACGTGTCTGCATTTGCATCTTTTTCTACTGCCATCAGCTCTTCCAAAGCCACCTAAATTTTTAGTATTATTAGAGGTAAAGCTACTTCATGCATTCGAATCTAGGGCTTTGTTCAAACAAAAAAGAAAGGGGGGAAAGTTGTAGCATGAATCTAGGACTTGATTCAAAGAGGAAATAATATGGTGAAAGTAGTAGAGACCGGATACCCAACCGGTCTCTTGGTTGAAAAGGGAAATAATGGGAAAACACAGTACAAACTGGATAAGGAACATATCTATTATTGGTTGAAAAAAGGATAGAAAGTGGCGGCTGGTGGACAAGTCAATAGAGTATGTCCAGGATTAGATTTGCTGCCATCACATAGTAAAAGGTCTCCAGGATTAGATTTGCTGCCCTCACATAGTAAAAGGTCTCAGGATTAGATTTGCTGCCCTCACATAGTAAAAGGTCTTAAGATTAGATTTGCTGCCCTCACATAGTAAAAGGTCTCCAGGATTAGATTTGCTGCCCTCACATAGTAAAAGGTCTCCAGGATTAGATTTGCGGCCCTCACATAGTAAAAGGTCTCCAGGATTAGATTTGCTGCCCTCACATAGTACAAGGTCTCCAGGATTAGGTTTGCTGCCCTCACATAGCGTGAACAAGCTCGGCATCACCACTTTATGCCTCCTTGTAGGTAAACTGTGCTGATGCATCCACTGTCGCATGTCCTTATACCAACCTTTTGCTGTTGTTAATGTAAGGGCGCATGTAAAATGAAGCGATCACACTGTTACCTTAGGGACATGTCTAACCAGTGTTATTGTTAATCTAATGCCTCCAGTGATAAGATGCAATTAAATTGTGTTACAAATGGCACTCCTGCTGTTTTCCCCAGTATGATAAGTAAGTTGCTCCTTTACGCTGCTGAGTATCCTGGTGTCCAAACGGTCCCATGCCCTTGAACAAACTCTTTAGCTGCTGTTGATTTACTGTGTATGGTAAACAAGCAATGCCACCATTTAAGTAATCCCATATTTGAGGAATCTCATTGTTGATCTTTTAATGCTTCAGGTAACATGAAGCATTGCTGACATTTTCAAATTTCTACTGTCCTTGCGTGATTGCCATGAACATAATTAAGATGCTTCTTTTCATTTTGTATATGTTTCGTATATTCTTATTGACAAACAACTGTTTATTTTCTATCATTTTGTGCAGATAGGGATATCCATTTCACCTTGTTGCTATTGTGACCTTTTGGTGAACTGCACAAAACACTTTTTTTGGAATGAGTATCTTGTGCAGTTCAACTAAAATGTCACGTGGGCAACATCTCTCAATTTTGGTGGAACTGCACGAAATGGTGATTGGAGTTTCCAAAATCTTCGTCAAGTTCTGCTGGTAATCTCGTGCAACATTTTATTAGCCTTTGCAAGATGGAGCCGTCACTGTCACCACAATGGCACTTTATTTTAGTGGAACTGCACAAAAGGATAAGAAAATTATAGTTGCACCTTACATGAGCCGGACAACCAACCTTAATGTTCCTCAATTTTAGTGCAACTACTAAAGAAGAACCTGCCAACTCACAAGAGCAAGTATTTCTTGCTAGCTGAATGATGCAATATTTGCTTCATTTCAGGTGAACTGCAGAAAAAGTCGCATCAATTAAATCATGGAACTCCAGGCAGACCTCATACAAGTTTGTGCTGTGCTATTAAAGCGAAATCATGCTCCCCTATCTCCTTGTTTGTGCTGTGCAAACAGGAATACTCAACTACAGATGTTGTGACGGTCAAGAGCATTCACCAAGTTCTTCAATTGTATGACATGGCTAGCCAAGATGGATTTAATCCCGATATTCACTTTATCAAAAGGCTCTAATGGGTTAGTTCTGAATCTTGCAAGCTGGGAATCAGTGAGATGTGTAGGCATCTTTGTTGTACTTATTATTTGAATCTTATTTGTTGGTTCTGAATCTTGCAAGCTGGGAATCAATGAGATGTGTAGGCATCTTTGTTGTACTTATTATTTGGATCTTATTTGTTGGTTCTGAATCTTGCAAGCTAGGAAACATGACATGATGATGCAGAGGACAACAACCATAACAAACAGTTCAAACTTGGTAGTATTATCTTTGTGAAAGTGCGACAAATGTGTTGATCGTGTGCGTCTTGAGAATAATAATTCTAATTGTTGTGCATGTTGATCCTGTGTCACTGATAGAACGAGCGAATGCATTGCTTGTTTTAAGTATAAATTTCTACTAAAGCTAATTAAATATAAGTAAAGTGACCACTAACTCCTATTATTACAGTACCAATACAGACCCGCTCGTGAACTGATGTGTGGTCGGAGTAGGTTTCTTAATGGATGCGTTTGAATGCGCCCAGGGTGCATCTTCTACTAGGCGTGCAGCGGACGAGGGAGGGGTAGTAATTGTTGTCGCATGTACACACTCAGCTTACTATTGAATCCAGTTCCCCAAGAGCTGCAAAATGAACTGCTACCACCGCCTACACACTCGTTCACTCGAAGAGAATCCAATGGCGATCCGAGGGGTGAGCCTGCTGGATATGGACTTCAGCAAGGAGTTCCCCTTTGAGTTCGCCGTTCAGTCCTATGGCTGCACCAAGTTGAATGTGATGTACACCAACGATACGGACTCGGTGAATCTCTCCCTCGCCTCAGTCCTATAGCTGCAACAGGTTCTGGAGCATTCGCCCGTTTCATCGGCAGCGCTGACTGCACCTTCGCTACGGTGGAGAGAAGGAAGAACGCGATGATTCGGCCATCTGGTGCAACAAGCTTGTCGACATGCAGAAGCAATACAAGATCATCATGAACGGGCAGGAGAAGGACTCCGTGGTTAACCTCACTGAGACCATCATCGACCCCTAATACGCCAACACGAAAGAAGACGACCTGAACACGTGGGAGGTACCTTTGAATCTAGCCTACATAACCTACGCGGCCAAGGACGCATACGCATGCTACGACATGTACAGGCAGATCTTGGACATGAGGGCGTGTCTGCTTCCCGAACCGACGAGTACACGGACAGCCGTAGCGTCATGATCAAGCGTGCCAGGAAGGTCTAGATGTTGTACTTTATCTGTTTATAAGCACCTTTATCATCTGAGTGTTTCATTCATTAGCCTATGTGTTGTAATTATCTGTTTTGTCCGAAATATTTCTTTTAAGAACCCATTAACCTAATTGCTTTTTTTAGTGGCTATTTTCTTATGTATGTAAACTAGTTAACTTGTCCGTAAAAAAAATATTTCACTCGGCTGCCGTACTTTGAATATCCTTCCTCCCAACATATTCCTCTCCTCAGGTGGACCCAGCAGGTCTCTGAATTTTCTCCCACTTTCTTTTTCGAATTAAACTGAGTTTTCTCCCAGTACTTTCCCCTAGAACCAACTCAACTGTCCCACGTCTAGCCTAAAAAATAATAATACCCCACGTATTATTAACTCAAAAAATTAAAATGATATTTTATTTCATAAGTTGAAAGTTCTTACAAAATAATAATAATAATTGTTTATATATAACTTGCCAAGTTAACTCCTAGTGATTGCGTACATAAGCTTGCAATGATTTTACTGACGTGCCATCATGTGTTTATGTTTTTATAACATTTGTCCGTCTAGCCCAACATGATATTTTCACCCAGCCCAGCAAGTCCGCGGATTTCAAGAAAATGCAAATGGGATTTAAACGGGCTGCATAGATGTTACAGCATTGTTTCACCCAGCCCACCAAATGGACTAAAAAACCAAATGGACAGGCTGACATGTGGGCCAGTAGGTCGAAGCCTAAGAAGGCGTTGGATTTACATCCAATGGCCGGCATTCTTCTTCAATCTCTCGTCTTCTTCCCCCAGCACTGCCAGAACCACCTGCTCCAGCCTTCGGCGTCCAGTGCCGTTGTTTTGTGCTCCTCAGCGAAACGCTACCCCACCGACGGCCAGGCCATCCCTCCACTTCGCACCTCCTGTTATTGTCTACCGAGCATAGGCCCACCCTGCACCCGAACCAGTCAAGTTTCCCACTCCTCTCCATCTGCGACTCCACTGCCGCGTCTTCCCCATCTCCGAGTCGTTCTAGTCTGGGGCCTCACCGTCGTCCACCGCCTCGGTGCGCTTGGCACGGCGTGGTCAACATACGAGAGTCATCGGAAGAAGACTAAACATGGAGAGACTAACGGCTAGGACCCACGAGGTCCATGGTCGCACACAAGGAAAGTTCCTCCTTATTATGCAATGTACATGCACTGTATGTGGTAAGGGCTTATATATTTCGTGAAAAAAACGTTCCCCCCGCTGACAGGTCGGACCCACCAGCTATATCTTCGCACGCAAGGAAGTGCCTCCCTATTACACACCAAAAACTGAATACCCCCTGCTAGCTGGGACCCACCATAGTGGGTGGCTGACTTGTGGGCCTACTAAGTTGACGAGGATGGAGGGCTTTGTGAACTTAGTCAATATGAACGATTCTAGCTCTAGTGACCGTACGATGTCCATCCAACGGCCATAGTGCTTCTTCAACCTCTCGTCTTCTTGCTCCAGCCGCCCAAAGCAGCGCCGGTCGTGCCGCGTGCTCCTGCCTCTCGTGGCCGGCTGCCTTACCGCCCCTACTACTCCCACCACTGGCCCAGGGTATCCCTCTACTCACCCACACCGCCGGTTATACTGCGCCGATGTCAGCCTCACGCCGCAGCCGAACCAGTGAATCCTCGTACTCCTCTCTGCATGGGCATCCACAGCCGCGTCTTCCCCGGCTCCACGTCGTCCCCTTCCTAGGCCTCACCGTCATCCACCGCCTTGGTGCTCTCGGCGCGGCATGGTCAATGTGGTCAACGATCGACTTCCATCGGAAGAGGACTGTACGTGGAGAGGCTGACAGCTGGGTCCACGGCCATAGCCCAGTTTTTTTGTGATTTGCCAAGTAAGTTGCTTTGTCAGGCCTGTTGGGCTGCAAATCTTTCAAGACGAGGAGAGCTTCACTCGGCTGGCCGAGAAAATGGCCTATCTGTAATGAGAAATCGGCTGTACGTTTTTAAAACACATCAATCCGACAATTAGTTTCAAATATCTTTTTTTCATTTTGAGATTTTAAATTACATTAATTTTTATGCGTGGAGAATTTGTTTGATTTTATATTGATATACATTTATTTTTAAAATCAGTTTGAATGTGAGTCGAAATTTCGGGATTAAAACCAGTTCGGACCGCACCGAAATATGCAAAATTTCGTATAATTTTTTAACCGTGGCCACAATATGGGCTGTAATGCTAACAAAAAGAATATGGGCTCCAAAAAATCCTTAAGAATTAGTAAATGGGCTGTAAATTATTAGAAATAATGGCAGATGGGTTGTATGCTGTTTTCCACAGATTTGAGGCTTTCCTGAAAAAAAGGTTGATGCACAAGCAGTTACTGTTGGATGTCCATCCAACGACCGTCGTGCTTCTTCAATATCTGCTCTTCCTGCTCCACCCGCTCAAACAAGCGCCGGCGGGACTACCTGCTCCCTCCTCCCCGCAGCCGGCTGTGCTGCCGCGCAGGCCTCACCGCCCCACCATACTCCCATCACTGGCCTAGCCATCCCTCTGCTCACTCACACCTGATGTTATTCTCTAGCGACGACAAACGAACCAGTAAACCCTCATACAGTCGTACTCCCCTCCGCGTGGGAAACAACTGCCGAGCCTTCCCTCCCTCCGTGCCGTTCCCTTCCTAGGCCTCGCCGTCGTCCACCGCCCTGGTGCTCTCGGCGCGGCCTGGTCAACGTGGTCAACAACCGACATGCATCTGAAGTGGACTGTACGTGGAGAGGCCGACAGTTGGGTCCACGGCCGCACGCAAGAAAATGCCTCCTTATTACACGCACAATAATGATTCCTCCAGGTGACATCAGGGACCCATCGAAAGGGCCTCTGTATTTCACGAAAAAATGTTACCACCGCTGACAGCTCGGACCCATCAGCTATATCTTCGCACGCAAGGAAGTGCCTCCTTATTACGCACAAAAAAATGAATACTCCCCCTGTTAGCTAGGACCCAGTATAGTGGCAGGCTGACTTGTGGGTCTACTAAGTTGACGGGGAGGGAGGGCTTTGTCAACTTAGTCAATATGCACGACTCTAGCTCCAGTGACCGTACAATGTCCATCCAACGGCGGTAGTGCTTCTTCAACCTTTGGTCTTCTTGCTCCAGCCGCCCAAACTAGCACCGGTCGTGCCTCGTGCTCCTACCTCCCGTGGCCGGCTGCGATGCGGCGAAGGCCTCACCGCCCCCTACTACTCCCACCGCTCGCCAGGCCATCCCTCTACTCACCCACACCCCCTATTATTCTGCGGCGACGGCAGCCTCACACCGCAGCGAACCAGTGAACCCTCGTACTCCTCTATGCGTGGGCATCCACTTTCGTGTCTTCCCCGGCTCCACGTCGTCCCCTTCCTAGGCCTCGCCGTTGTCCACCACCCTGGTGCTCTTGGCGCAGCGTGGTCAACATGGTCAAGGAACGGCTTCCATCGGACGTTGACTGTACGTGGAGTGGCTGACAGCTGGGTCCACGGTCGCAGCAAGGAAGTGCCTCATTACGCGCAAAATAATTATTTCTCCACCTGACAGCGGGGACCCACCGGACGGGCCACCATATTTCGCGAAACAAACGTTTCCCCCCTGACTGCTGGGACCCACCAGCTACACCTTCGCATGCAAGGAAGTGCGTCCGGGTAGGAAAAAAACGATTTGCCCCCCTGACTGGTGGGACCCACCAGCTACATCTTCGCATGCAAGGAAGTGCGTCCAAAAAAAACGATTCACCCCCCTGACTGCTGGGACCCACCAGCTACATCTTCGCACGCAAGGAAGTGCGTCCGGGCAAAAAAAACAAAATGATTCGCCCCCCTGACTGCTGGGACCCACCAGCTACATCTTCGCAGGCAAGGAAGTGCCTGACAGTCGGGACCCACTTGGTCGAAGCGTACGTAGCATTGTCATTCTGGTCGCGAACGTGTACGTACATACTGGTCGATGTAGAGGCGTGCACATAGCTTGTACATGTACGTACAGCGGCGAGGGTGCAAGAAAGAAAATACGGCCACGTACGTACATACGGGCAGGGTCTCGAACGCCTACTCGCGCATATGTACATGGCTGGGTCGGAACGGAGAAACAGCATCGTCGTTGTGTTAATGGGAGCCAACCGGCTGGGTCGGAACGGAATGCGTGGTCGTGTTCATCGGGAGGGCTTGGACGGAACAGGCGATGGAAACGAGGCCTGGCGTACCGCAGAACGGCGGAAACGGACCTCCTATGTTCGGAATAGGGTCCTCTTGATCAGGAGGGGTGTGGCGTACCGCAAAATGGAGGAAACGAACCTCCTACGGTCGAAACGGGGGTCTTGTTGATCGGGAAGGGTGTGGCGTACCGCAAAACGGAGGAGACAGAGCTCCTACGGTCGGAACGGGGGTCCTATTGATCGGGAGGGGTGTGGCGTACCGCAAAATGGATGAAACGGACTTTTGTTGGAGCGCTAAGGTCGAAACGGGGGTCCTGCTCATCGGGAGGGGTGTGGCGTACCGCAAAACGGGACTCCACGGGACACTGTTCATCTCCACCGTCGACCTCCTCCTACCTCCACGGGCTACCGTCGACCTCCTCTAGCCTCCACGGGCTCCTGTTCATCCACCCTCCACCACGCGCTACTCCACCGACTACTGTTCAACCACCCCTCCACCGTCTACTGTTCATCCAGCCCTCCACCATCTACTGATCATCCAGCCCTGCACACCACGGGGTCCTGTTCAACCACCCCTCCATCGTCTACTGTTCATCCAGCCCTTCACACCACAGGGTCCTGTTCATCCAGAGGCAACACCGCCGCTCACTGTTCATCCACCCCCCCCCCCCCGCCTGCAATGCTGACTGTTCATCCAATCGATCGGCTTCAGTTAGCAGCAGTAGCGAATGAATCACTCCATCGGGGTTTAGTTAACAGCTATCGATCGATCGCTCGGGTTCAGTAACGCGTAGCCTGCAGTGCAATCGCTCGGGTTCAGTTAGAGCTCAACGCCTCGCTCGGGTTCAGTTAGAGCCAACGCCTCGCACACACGCGCGTACGTGTACGAGAGAAACACGCATCGCTTGGCCCCCGACCTCCCACCGTAACCGGCAACTCCTCGAAATTTTCCTCCCCCTTGCTTCTACCATGGTTTTTTCCGTCGTGGACGGCCCAAAGAATGTCATGCAGCTGTGTCTCAGGCCCGCCCAGGACGAAAAGCCCATTTTCTATCATGATTTTTTGTCATAGAAGTAGGAGCCCACCACATCTATGATGATACCGGGATTTGTCGCAATTATCGTCATAGAAGTGTCATATGTATGACAGAAAAAAAATCATTCGGCGCAAAATGTCACGGATGTGTCTTTTTTTTGTAGTGGGAGCACACGCCGGCGACGAGGCTTCTTGGGGTCAACGAGAGGGGGGAATCGAAGGAGAAGAGGGTTGGCCACCTGCCCGTACCCGTAGCATAGCTAGAGGTGACCGGACGACATCAGAATCATCCTCTCCAGTGGAGGAAGAGGATGGAGGTCGCCGGAGATGAAGACGATGGCGGCTCGGGGCGGCTCCAGGGGCTCCAGCAGGGTGGGATGGCCTCACCGAAGAGTGGTGGAGGCCCTGGTAGGGTTGCCCTGTCCTGGTAGGGGTCGGAGCTGTGGGGACGATCTGAGGGGGATCGCCGGCGAACTCGGCTTCGGGACGGTAGCCCGCGGCCTGCCCGGCCGGGCTGCGGCTTCTACTGGCTCGTGGAGGGTGTGGGAGTGGTTGTGGGTGCTCCAAGAGGCTGGGGGTTGCGGCTTTTATAGGCGGGCGGCAAGGAGGGTTCGGGCTCCGCCGGAGGACACCTGTCCATGGCGCCCGGTGACGAACAGCATCAGAGAGAGAGGGAAGACGACGGAGGTCACGCAGGAACTGTTGGTGGGCGCGGACGAGCACAGGAGCGAGGGGGAAAGCGACGAGCACAGTGCGCCACGCACTGTGCCATTGGCCGGACCGTGCCCGTGCTCGCTGTGGTGAGCTCCGGCGTCGGCAAGCGCCAGGTGGAGTTAAGGGGTGGATACGAGGATGGTGGCGAGGCGTGGCATGCTTTGGCCGGCTGGGTAGCGAGCACGCGCTCAACAGAGCGCTAGGCGGCACGCAGAGCACGTGTTTTGCATGCCAGCATGCCCGGACGAACGCGGTCACCGCGTGTACCGTAACATAAGGCCATCCTAAGCGCTAACCAAGATGTCTGGCGTGTAATCCTTAGTAGATTGAAGTGTTACCACGGTTTGGCTTGGATCCAGGTGTAGTAGAAATGAATTTGTACTGCTGGCATGTTTCTGGACACTAAGTTTGGAGTTTTACTGTGGCCAAACCACTGGGACTTAAGGGCTTAGCTTTGCGGTTTTACTTACACTTACTAAGGTAAATAGGCACAGGAAAAACCAGCTACATTGGAGCTAGCAAAAAGGTAGTTGCTGTAGAAACTACCATTTCTGTCCATAAATGATTTTATTTTTTGTAGCCAAAATATTCCAAAGTGTGGTGAAATATTTTTGCTCAGAAAGGTGCCCTAGGGTCCAAAGAATAATTGGGATTTTTCTCAGGACTTTTGGGGCAAGAAAAATTAGGGTTGCTTTGGAGCACAAAGGGCTAGCTAGGGTTTTAGAGGGCAAAATTAATATTTTTCATTTAAGAAAAATATTCCAAGCAATATTTTGAGATGATCCTGAGGTGAAATGATGGTGTTGGGGAGGAGAGGGAACACTTGGGTGAAAATAAAGGGGTACCCAAGTGGTTAAGTCCAAATGAAATGATTCAAAACTTCAAATTTAAAACCAACTCACTGAAAACCAGGCAAAGAAAAGTGGGCAAAAACTAGGCTGTCACATCTGCCTGTCTATTTACCATAGTAATAATCCACTCTGGAAGGACTACGTGTTAGACATGATTTAACCTCAGTAAAAACTCCTGAGCGCGGCATGCCAGTGGTGACCACGAGGGAAGCCAGCCAAAACGGTGGTGTAGCCACTGTTCTCGTCGGCAGCACTGCTCCGACCGTCCCTGACCTCGCCATTAATGTCCTACAACTATGCATCGTCGTTGTCGTTTGCCTGGACCCTGCTCCCCCTTCGTTTTCTTCTCCGACGAGCCATGCCAAGGGTCGAACAGTAAGCTCCCGTGAACCCGTCTTCTTCCTCGCCTCTGTCTTCTTCTCCCTCTTGTCCACGAGAGCCCCTCGTCTCCGTGAGACTCTATTGCTTGTCGTGACCCTCCTCTTTGCCTTCCCGTCCCTCCCTGTGAGCCTTGGCCGCGCCTGCCGATGTTGCGCCGTCGCCGACGCACGGACACGTCGCCCGCCGCGTGCCACCTCCTCCCCCCCTTCTTGAGCTTCCCCCGCGGCTATAAGTAGCAGCCCCGAGCTCCCTCGCAGTCCACCATCCCTCCTTGTAGCTCTCCCCCTCGCCTTGGAGCTCCCTGTCCGCTCCATGGCCGAAGCCTCGCCGCCGGCCGTCACCTAAATTCGGCTAGTGTCGTGCTCCCCTTGACTCCCTTCCTCCACCAGTAGCATCCCTGGAGTCCGGTGACCCATTCCCCCCTCATTCGCTTGCCGGAGCCATCTTACCACCAAGCCCCTCCATCCTCTGTGTCCGCTGTCGACGCATCTCCAGAGCCGCGGCGCTGGTGCTACAGGTTGCCCCGAGCCACCCTGCTGCTACCTACGGGCGCGGCATGGAGTGGCGGAGCTCCCGCGCGCATCGCCCGGACCTCCCGTGCTGCCAGTCGCCGGCTCCGACGAGAGCCACGGCGCTCCTCTGCCTCGGCCTCGGGGAGAAGAAGGGAGCGGCCAGGAGGAGGCATTGACCTGGCCAGGCTGGCCAGGCGGGCCTCACGGCCCCACCTGGCAGTGGCCCAGGAGCCCGGCCCCGCTGCTGCCTCTTTGGCTGGTCAGCGCCATGTGGATAAGTGGAGGCACCCCGCCGCGAAGCCGTTTTCCTGATTTGAAAACGTATTCTCAGAAAGACGCGCTCGGTTAAAACTGCCAGGGACCTATTTGTAGAAGTATTTTTACAGATTAGTCCCTGAGTTTTAAACGTTCGTATCTTTTTACCCGCAACTCCGATTGAGGTAAATCCAACGCCCACGTCTTCGTCTCCTCGAGCCCGTTCCGTTCCCATCATTTTAACTATGGTTTGACACATTGAAAATGACCACTTTGCCTTGTGCGTAAACAGCCCCCTTCGAGAGAGAACTGTTTCCGGCAAATTTTTCCGCGGTTGTTTCTCACTTCTTCCCGGAGTATTTGTCGACCCCAGGCAAGCGAACCTCTTATCATAAGCGCCGAACTTGCATGTTGACTTTGCTTGCACCTTGTGTGTGTAGTTGCAGTTGTTTCTTATCGTTTTCGTTGCAGTCATTTCATTTATGCTTACCCTGCATGCTTGTGTGCTATCTTTTGCTATGATATTTAGAATGTTGATATTGATAATGCCATGTCACTAATCTACTTTATTTTCATGTCATCGTTATAAAATGCTATGATACACCATGGATAAGTTAGTACTTGGTATTGTTATGTACTTTATGTTGTAGTTGTTCACTTGAGAAGTTCGATATGTTACTAAAGCATTTGTATGGTGTATGCTCATTGTTTCATTCATGTTAAAATGCTTGTATGATGATTGATGATGGAGAAGATAATAATATTAACAAAACTCCTCTGTCATCGATGGGATCGAGTCATAGTGCAGTCAAATTGAACTTCTCAAGTGAAACCACATTTGCGGGTATGGGACAGCCCTAATGCGGTCTATTGTCGTGCCTCTCGCCGGTGCCTCCAATGAGGGAAGGTTATGGGCGCGCGCTACCCTGATCAGGTAGGCGGACATAAGCCTTGTGTGCCCGTAGTGGGATTTTGCGCGCTTTTGTCCTCATGGGGGATCGTTTATGTTTTGCCATGACGGAGGTTTCAGGTGTCTTGAGGTAGACACAGGGCCACCCATGACTTAGCCCAGAGGGGAGTGAGTCGGAGTGGCTGGAAGAGTGTCCTGGCAGTAGATCGGTTTTGTCGGAACACCGTTGGTACACCCGAATGGGATGACGAGGCCATGTGTTCTGTGGTGTGGGTCCAGTGCGCTACCTCTGCAGAGTGTATTTAAAGTATCGATAGCCGGGTCCTCGGTCATGGGCATAAGTTCGTAGTAGGGTACACTATCGGGTCTTGGTCGAAATGGAGGATAAACCGGAAATATTTAAGCTGATTAATGTGGTTGTGATCGTCGTAAGGATCACGGGCCATTTATTGGTCGGGTTGTGATCGCCGTAAGGATCACGAGTTTATCTCTGTTGGTGATCAGGAAATGAAGTGATCACCGTTGGTAAGAGAGTCCGAGGGACTCAGTGCAAAAATTTGGTGGCATTGCATGAGTAATATGTTTGCATTTAAAGAACCATGGTAGAACATGAGATGGTTGCATACATTTAATATGCTATGTCTGCATTTGATATGATTCGTAGTTTATTTTCAGCATAGTTTCATCATGCCATGCCATGCTTTCATTGATATGATTGAGATTATATGCTATGGTTTGCTATCGCCATGTAGAAGTAAATTTAATTTACCATGTTATTGCCATGCTAATATATGCCATAATGTTAGTTTGCTTTATGTCTTCGGTTGATATTATGCCATGCTTAGTTTCTGATATGAGATAAGTTGTTGCATATGCTTGGTTCCTGCTTTGTCTTCTGCTTGTTTGGATGCTATGTATTTGGTTGTCTTGCAAGTACATTCAATGTACTGACCTGGCGTGTCATGCCAGTTTTGTAGGTCATTCACTTGTTCCGTCGTGCTAGGCCGTAATCTTGCCAGTCCTGTGAGTTGTGGAGCCCAGCCAGAGTGTTATGCTGTCAAGACTTTCACCGCCATTTTTATAGACTTCCGCTGCCATGTAAATAGCCTTAGGGCTATGCCAGAAGATTATATTTGTCAGGACCCCGATCCTAAGACACACCGATCTAGCATGTAACACATCATATCACTTTGCGGCCTCACGCACGGTATTCCCACGGGTGCCACCTTACCTGGCCCGGGACCGTTTGCGCCTTTTGGCTCACGTATATGATAGTGTCGCTAGCATCCATATGACAAAGAACCCGGGCTGATATGGCTAGTCGTGAACCCAAAGTGGCACTAACTTACAGGGACAGGCATACATGACCCAGCAACGAACGTGTCGGTCATCAGCGAGTGAATCTGGGCTGTAGCAACTGGGCTAGCAGGACTCCGGTAAACCGGGCTGTAGCAGGCTAACAGGACTCCGGTAGACACCGCGTGACATTTCCCCGAAGGGACAGACACAGGAACGAAGAAGGACACATGCCGGCCAGCCTAAGTGTTCCGGAGCAATAGCAAGCTACCAAGGCTCAGTGGAAGCACTAGGAGACATTTCCCGGTAAGAGAGGCTACCAAGGATAAACAACTAGATAGTCAGATCCCACACATACCAAGCATTTCAATAACATACACACAATATGCTCGATATGTGCAAATACAACATGGCATCACAACATGACTCTACAACTCAAGTATTTATTCAATAGGCTCCGAGGAGCGAGATATTACAAACATGGGTCTCATGACCCAACACTCAGAGCATACAAGTCAAAGCACAAGTGGAAGCTTAACATGTCTGAGTACAGACATCTACAAATGAAAAAGGCTGAGAAGCCTGACTATCTACTAGATCCTGCCGAGGGCACAAGATCATAGCTGAGGTAACAAGCTAAACGTTGAAGTCCATGCGGAACTACTAGCGAGACTGAAGTCTCTCTGCAAAAACGTAAAATAGGCAAGCGTGAGTACAAATGTACCCAGCAAGACTTACATATGCATCATTATCAACAAAGGGGATGGTGGGGTTTAACTGCAGCAAGCCAGCTTTGACTCGGTGGCTATCCTGAACTACGATTGCAAGTAACTCTTTTGAGGTGGCGCACACGAGTCCACATATTCACCATATCAATACACCACTATGGATCCGCTCCCGTCTCCCTACGAGAACGCCATCCATAGCACTCACGCTTATCTTGCGTATTTTAGAGTATCCACTTTCACTTGTCTATGAACTGTATAGGCAACCCAGAAGTCCTTTACCGCGGACACGGCTATTCGAATAGATCATATTAACCCTGCAGGGGTGTACTTCTTCACACACGCTCTCACCACTTACCGCCGTTTACACGACATGTACTCGGCAACCTTCAAGCGGAAGCCCAGCGAGGGTGTCGGCCATGACCTGACTAACCACACAAGTCTCTCGTCCAGGTTTATCACCTATTCGGGTTCCATCCGCAAGGAGATCCAGCCGGGGTGTCGCTCAAGGCCCCAAACGATGTGAGCAGGGTTCCCAAGCCCACCATCCGGGTGCCACTTGGTACACCATGCCACTATGCCTAGTCTGTCCCAAGCCCACCTGTATTGGGTGCCACTTGGTAGACTACTAACACTACCTACATACACCAGAAACTAGTTGCAACTCCTGGACAGAGATCATGTTGATTAATAAGTCGAGAGAGCTTGGAGCGCCCGGAGCCCAATGTGTGGTAGTAACTGTTCATGGATCACAAACACAGAACTCAGTTCCTGAGGACGGCTGCAATGAGACAACCCACCATGTACTCCTACATGGCCTCTCATCGCTACCTTTACCAAATCGTGTTCACACACATAGCTCACACACAGTAGGACATGTTCACACACCTCCAATTCATCCTTGATGAATCAGACCTGACTCAACTCTAAGCAGTAGTAGGCATGACAAACAAACATGAATGAGTAGGCACAACAAGGCTCAAACAACTCCTACTCATGCTAGTGGGTTTCATCTATTTACTGTGGCAATGACAGGTCATGAAGAGGAAAAGGGGTTCATCTACCGCAGCAAGTAACACTTGTATCGTTGTTGTCCTAATGCAATAAAATAGAGCAGGAGCGAGAGAGTGGGATTGTATCGGAATGAATAAGGAGGTTTTGCTTGCCTGGCACTTCTGAAGATAGTATAGCTCTTCATTGGTGTCATTGATCACATCGTCGGAACCACGTCTATCGAGAGGGGACAAACACCGACAAACAAGGAAGAAACACAATCAATGCAATGCACAATATGATGCATGATCATGACATGGCAATATGCTGTGATTTGAGCTAATGCATCTAGCAGTAGGTTAAATGGAGTTGGTTTGAATCCAAGATTCAAATTCAAACTCCACATGTGGTTATTTGAATGCCATTCATACCATTTGTCCTAAACAGTAGTAATAAGTTGTTCTAACATGCATGAAAATGGTACAGATGGATATATTGGATTTTTCGGATCATTTTTCATATATAAATTATTTCAATCTGAGCTACGGTTGAATTTCTATGATTTATTGAAGTTTAAAGCATTTTTTGGAATTTCTAAACCTTTCTGATTTACTTTAATTCCAGAAAGGCTTTAATGCTTCAGCATGACCTCACGGTGACGTCAGCAAGTCAACAGGCGTTGTCCAGGTCAAATCTGGCAGCAGGACCCGCTAGTCAGTCTCAGAGTGATGGCTAGGGTCACTGACATGTGGGGTCAGGTCAACAGGTGACGTGGCCGGGTCAAACTGACCTGTGGGGCCTACGGGTTTAGTTTGATCTAAACAAAACTAAATCAGGGTTAATTAGGAAGTGGGGCCCATATGTCAGTGGGTGTGGGTTCAATTAGTGGCGCCATTAGCTGCTAATGACGTTGCCACGCCAGCACGCCGGAGTTTTGGCTGGCGGCGACCAACAACGCGGCGGCAACTCGCCGGACTTGCGCTACGAGCGGGGGCTGGATGCGTGGAGACCACCGGGGCGTAGCCCGTCGTCGTCCGCATCCAGGGAAGCAGGTGGGAGGCTACGGGGGCGTCGGAGCTCGCCGGAGCGAAGCTCAGGGCGGCGGTCAGAGTTCGGCTTCGTCGGCGGGGCTAGCTACAGAGCGGAAAAGACGGCAGGGTTAGGGGGGAAGTGCGGCGGAGCTCACAGCGGATTCGACGGAGGTGCCAGCGTGCTCGGGGGAGGCCGGAGCTGAGCGGGGTGGCGAGGCGGATCTCCGGCGTCGGGAGGTCGAAGACGAGCTTGGTGAGGCTGTTCGGGGGCTTCCGGTGCCGCGTGGCTTGGCAGAGAGGGCTAGGGCGACGGGGCGGATCTTCTGGGTGCAGCGGCCGGGTGAGGGGTGGCCGGTGGCCGCGGTGGTGCTCGTCGACGGCAACGGCTGTGCTCGGTGGCTGCACGTAGGAGAAACAGAGGAGGGGGAGGGAAAGCAGCGAGTGAGGGAGAGGAGAGAGGGGCCACCAGGGGGGTTTCGTGGCATCGCGGTGGCGTGAGGGGGAGGCTCGGGAACGCCTCGGTGGAAGCAGGAGGTGGAGGCCTCCCAGCGAGCGCGTGCGTCATCGCCTCTGCCTAATGGCGGAGGTTGAAGATGGCACGGCTGCCTGGTGGGCTGGGTTGCCTAATGGGCCGGCTACAGGTAAGGCCAGGTAAGTGGCCCAGGTACTCTCTCTCTCTCTAATTTCTACTTTTGTTCTGTTTTCTATTTTTTTGATATGTTTTGAATTAGTGAAAATACTAACTCATTTTATAAAATCCTGACAAAAATTGTGGGCACTATTTGAATTATTTCCAATAGCCCCCAAGTACTTTCAGGATTATTTAGACATTTAAAAATATTATAAGATTTAAATGTCCAAATTCAAATACTTATGAATTAATTCAAAAATCCAGAATAGCCTCCAAAAATATGAAACCATTTTTGGTAGAGGGTTTAGCCAGGACCAAAGATGGTGAACATTTATGAAGGGCATTTTGGTTTCATTGAAAAGATTTTAGTAAGCCCTACTTGAATTCATTTAGTGCTAGGGTTTCAACATCCCCATTTCAAGTTTCTTAGTAATTTAAACATGATGACATGATGAGCAGGCAAAGTCAAGCAAGGCTGATCTGGGGCTGTGACAGCTCACCCCCACTAAACAAAAATCTCGTCCCGAGATTCAATACGTGAGGTAAGAAGACAAAGGGGACACTGGCTAACATGAACTTGTCGATCCAATTGCCCATCCCGAAGGTGTTGGTTCATTGCTCCAATTGAACTTGACGTCCTTGCTTTTGATATCTTCATCCAACACGATGGCGACAAAAAGAATACTCTATAGGAAATGATCTCCTCGGAGATCGAGCACTCAAGATCAACTCGTGGAATGAGATGTTGAAACATCTCGAGTTGAGACACAAAACACATCGAGAGGGATGGAGGAACAACGACGGGGTTTGATTTGGTGGGCAACAATTCCACGCTTAGAAAGATGGTGGATGGTGTCAAGATGGCGAGGAAATAATTTCCACGATCCTGTAACGGGGCACTTTGGAAAAGGTGACTCGAAGAACTGCTCCCTTAAGTGGCAAAAAGAATTACTTTTGATCCATAGATCGTTGACACTCTTCGTAGGCAATTTACAATTGATTGTTGAAAGAGTTCGAAGGAATGGCATACCCGGACTAGGATAGATGATGTGTACTACCTTGTTGAAGACAACGCAATGGATGATTTGCTTATTATAGGAAATGGATGGGACCCATGGTAGGACCACCTCTGAAGATGATCCCGAGCAACAATTGCTGAGAAGGGCAATCCAAGGGAGATTGGCACAAGGCGGTGCAAGCTGGGAACAAAATGCAAATGTCGAAAAGGTTCCAACCATCATATCTGCCTAAGATACAGATCCGGTTGGTGATAGGATACTTCAGACTCAGCATGTCTGAAAGAAAGTTTGCAACACGATTCGACGAGATGGCGTTGCGGGATTCTCGAGGAATGAACTCAGATAGCAAGCTCCAAAACATGTGGTCTCAGACAAGCATGACCACATGGTAGTCTTATGATAAAACACTACCAAGTTCAGGTGGGGAACCATCTTCGAGGATATTGGAATCTTGTGCATGAACTAGTATTCGCACAGCAACTCCTTTTCCTCGAACAAACCAATCAGTGGCTTGGTGTGCTAGGAACACATATGGAGTGGAGGCGGCCAACCTATCAAACCACAGGGCACTTCGCACGTGCATGACTAACTTGGGACGATTCCAGAGGAAACAAAACAAACCTTTGGAGGTAGGTTCGTATGAGGGGGAGATTTGATTTTGCTCTCAAATTCATGGCGGCAACTCACACCTAAAGCACATGAATTCGAGGAAGTCACTTCTTCCATCCAAGCATGGGCTTCATGAACGGAACACGAAGGCATTGCTTACAGAGTTTTCAACACTAGGTTGATGTTCAACATGAATCATGGGGGAGACAAAATGCTGCTAATGGGCTCAACAGCAACTCATCGGAATTCCCATATCACTGGACTTCCGCCATCATGTGAACACGGTGATAGTATTGGTCATACCAAAAGATGTAATGGTGTATGCTCGAGGGATCAACCACGAGTAAGACAACATTACGAGCATCGTTGGTACTGATTTGATTTGACGATAGCCCGTACTCAAATCAAAGGATTGATAAGACAACAGGTCCAACAACTTATCACAGCGACCAATCGATGAAGATATCATCTTTCTTCAACACACACACACATAGAAGATATCCCTTAGAGATGAACCAAGTTAAGCAAAGCTTTATCTTCCAACTCTCCAAGTTATTGTTTAGCTTAACCAACTAGCTCAGGGGTATCCAACACAGGTTCTTGGAGAAGGGGTGGTTTATAAGAAAACCAACTTGATCACGAGCTCAACATAACAGTCAGGGGAGAGCCTGGTAATACTTCTGAGAAGATATTCAGAAAATCACGAACCACCAATATGTTACCAAGCTCGAGAACAACCTTGCTTTTCAGGGCAAGATGATATGATCAAAAGAGTGAGGGATTAACACAATCATAACTCATTGATCGAAGAGTGCACCAGAAATAAGGACTAGGTAGCACGATCATTCTTAGGATGATCATTTAATAACCAACATGCTAGGAATGAGAATATTGTCCATTAACTACCAAGCGGCGAGTTGCTAGGAGTATTGATTTCACACATCACAATTCATTTGTCGGTATTCCGGTTGCAACAACACGGGGCTGAGGAATGAACGATGATGGCGAGAGTATCACTGCATCAAGAATTCATAAGAGAAGGTGCAATTCTCATGATGTTTCTGACGTAAAGTGGGTAATACTTCAGGATAGAACAGAATCAAGAGCTTGATTGCATTTGATCTGCGGAATACAACTACTTTGGCCCAATCCTGGATATGGATGAGGTACTGGAGTTTGTTTCTCCCAGTCATTCCAGAATAGAATGGCTTGACGGACCACAAGAATAATATGCATCGATGACGAATGCACAACTATTCCTGACTATCAATTGATAGACTAGGGTAGGAATACAACTGAGGAGGGTCAACTCAAGGAACATATAATTTTCTGAGTTGTGAATGCATAGATTAGTATGTCGAGCAGAGCTCAACATTTCTTCCGGATAACCCATGCGGAAAGGTAGAACTGGCAGATTCACAATTATGAATGGAGAACTCCTCAAGAGTACTCTTATTGTGATCCTTCGGTTCAGCGAGGACTTCTACCGTAAACGGTTCATAGTATTTGGAAGAAGGAAATACCACGGACCTCGAGGACTATCACAAAGTTACTAATATCCTAAAAGAACTAGCAAATACTAACAACATGAAGTAGGGTGAATCTCAGGTTCAAGAACCCAGGAATAGAATACCTACTACTAAGTGGCATCACGGGATGCTTTCGAGAATAAAGGCCAGAATCATCACACTGGGACACAAATTATGGCTAGATTACTAGATGATCACCTAAGACACCTAGGGTCATAATAATAACTCCAACATATATGTCGAGGTAATAGAATACCTCAACTCAGCAATTAGTGTGATTAACTTGGCCCAATGGAACATCAAAACCAGAGGGAAAGCATTTGCAAGTGCATCAGATTGTTTAGAAACCTGGGATGACTCGGACAACATAATGGCTGTAAATGCTCAGAAATATTTGAGACATGCTACAAAAATGGTGGCATAACCACTCAGAAGCACAATATCAAGGTTTTGAAAACCAACTATGACACACGGAAATAGAGGAGACTGAACTGAGGCTTGAAATCCATCAATCCTATAAGTCTACGGATTAGTAACATGTGATCCTGATAGAAAGAAGAGAAAGCCTAGTTCCTTAACCCCGTAGGAAGATAAGATGACTCGGATCAGAAGGCATGAGGTATAAGGAGTAAAAAGATCCTTACGTTCCATACCACAATCAATTCCCTTATATAACTAAAGAATTTCTAGACTCAACTTCGACCAGTTTGGCTTGGTAATCCTACAGGCAGTCAGGCTCTGATACCAAAGCTGTCAGGACCCCGATCCTAAGTCACACCGATCTAGCATGTAACACATCATATCACTTTGTGGCCTCACGCACGGTATTCCCACGGGTGCCACCTTACCTGGCCTGGGACCGTTTGCGCCTTTTGGCTCACGTATATGATAGTGCCGCTAGCATCCATATGACAAAGAACCCGGGCTGACATGGCTAGTCGTGAACCCAAAGTGGCACTAACTTACAGGGACATGCATACATGACCCAGCAACGAACGTGTCGATCATCAGCGAGTGAATTTGTGAGGACCCCGATCCAAAGTCACACCGATCTAGCATGTAACACATCATATCACTTTGCGGCCTCACGCACGGCATTCCCACGGGTGCCACCTTACCTGGCCCGGGACCATTTGCGCCTTTTGGCTCACGTATATGATAGTGCCGCTAGCATTTATATGACAAAGAACCCGGGCTGACATGGCTAGTCGTGAACCGAAAGTGGCACTAACTTACAGGGACAGGCATACATGACCCAACAACGAACGTGTCGGTCATCAGCGAGTGAATCCAGGCTGTAGCACTGGGCTAGCAGGACTCCGGTGAACCGGGCTGTAGTGGGCTAACAGGACTCTGGAATTCATCGCGTGACATTTCCCTGAGGGGACAGACACAGGAACAAAGAAGGACACATGCCGGCCAGCCTAAGTGTTCCGGAGCAGTAGCAAGCTACCATGGCTCAGTGGAAACACTAGGAGTCATTTCCCGATAAGAGAGGCTACTAAGGATAAACAACTAGATAGTCAGATCCCACACATACCAAGCATTTCAATAACATACACACAATATGCTCGATATGTGCAAATACAACATGGCATCACAACATGACTCTACAACTCAAGCATTTTATTCAATAGGCTCCAAGGAGCGAGATATCACAATCATGGGTCTCATGACCCAACAATCAGAGCATACAAGTCAAAGCACATGCGGAAGCTTAACATGTCTGGGTACAGACATCTACAAATGAAGAAGGCTGAGAAGCCTCACTATCTACCAGATCCTGCCGTGGGCACAAGATCGTAGCTGAGGTAACAAGCTAAACGTCGAAGTCCATGCGGAACTACTAGCGAGACTGAAGTCTCTCTGCAAAAACATAAATTAAGCAACGTGAGTACAAATGTACCTAACAAGACTTACATCAGAACTAACTACGTATGCATCAGTATCAACAAAGGGAGTGGTGGGGTTTAACTGCAGCAAGCCAGCTTTGACTCGGTGGCTAACCTGAACTACGACTGCAAGTAACTCTTTTGAGGTGGCGCACACGAGTCCACACCATATCAATAGACCACTATGGATCCGCTCCCGTCTCCCTACGAGAACGCCATCCATAGCACTCATGCTTATCTTGCATATTTTAGAGTATCCACTTCAAGTTATCTATGAACTGTACAGGCAACCCAGAAGTCCTTTACCGCGGACACAGCTATTCGAATAGATCATATTAACCCTGCAGGGGTGTACTTCTTCACACACGCTCTCACCACTTACCGCCGTTTACACGACATGTACTCGGAAACCTTCAAGCGGAAGCCCAGCGAGGGTGTCGGCCATGACCTGACTAACCACACAAGTCTCTCGTCCAGGTTTATCGCCTATTCTGGTTCCATCCTCAAGGAGATCCGGTCGGGGTGTCGCTCACGGCCCCAAACGATGTGTGCAGGGTTCCCAAGCCCACCTCGATGGGTGGGTCTACGCCTCTGTCCCAAGAGCACCTGTATAGGGTGCCACTTGGTAGACTACTAACACTACCTACAAACACCAGAAACTAGTTGCAACTCCTGGACAGAGATCAAGTTGATTAATAAGCCGAGAGGGGCACTTAAGCATTCCAATGCGTGGTAGTAGCTGATCATGGATCACAAACACAGAACTCAGTTCCTGAGGACGACTGCAATGAGAGAACCCACCATGTACTCCTACATGGCCTCTCACCGCTACCTTTACCAAATCATGTTCACACACTTAGTTCACACAGTAGGACATGTTCGCACGCCTCTGATTCATCCCCGGTGAATCAGACCTGACTCAACTCTAAGAAGTAGCAGGCATGACAAACAAGCATGAATGAGTAGGCACATCAGGGCTCAAACAACTCCTACTCATGCTAGTGGGTTTCATCTATTTACTGTGGCAATGACAGGTCATGCAGAGGAAAGGGGTTCAACTACCGCAGCATGTAACAGTTGAATCGTTGTTGTCCTAATGCAGTAAAAGAGAGCAGGAGCGAGAGAGTGGGATTGTATCGGAATGAACAAGAGGGTTTTGCTTGCCTGGCACTTCTGAAGATAGCATTGAGTCTTCATCAGTGTCAACGATCACAACGTCGGAACATCGTCTACCGAGAGGGGACAATTACCAGCAACAGAGAGGAAACACAATCTATGCAATGCAACATGGTGATGCATAATCATGACATGGCAACATGCTGGTTTTTTGCGCTAATGCAGCTAGAAACAAAGTTAAATGAAGTTGGTTTGAACCCTAAGTTCAAAACCAAACTCCATATGTGAAATTCAAATGTCATTTATATGATTTGTGCTAAACAGCGGCTATAAGTTATTCTAACATGCATGAAAATGGTACAGATGGATAGATTGGATTTTTCTGATCATTTTTCATATATAAATTATTTCATTTGGAGTTACGGTTGATTTTCTATGAATTTTAGAAGTTTAGTGTATTTTCTGGAATTTCCTTAATTAATAAAAACGCCAGAAAAGCTTTATTGCATCAGCATGATAGCAGCATGACGTCAGCAGGTCAACCGGTGCTGACCAGGTCAAACCTGACCGGTGGAACCCACTGGTCAGTGACCCAGTGTCTGTTTGTGACACTGACTGGCGGGCACGGTCAACGGCCACGTCAGCGAGGTCAATGCCGACGCGTGGGGCCACTGTGATTAATTTAAACTAAACAGGAATTAAGAAGTGGTTAGTTATGTGTGTGGGCCCCAGTGTCAGTGACACGGTGCGGTGATTAGTGGCTAATTAAGCCAGCCACATTAGCAAGTGACGCCGGCGACCATGGCGACGGCGAGACCTCGCCGGAGTTGCTCGGGACGGCGCTACAGCCCGCGGCTGGTCGCGCTGAGGGCACCAGGAGGGAGCCCGTGCTCCCGTGCTCTCGTGATTAATTTAAACTAAACAGGAATTAAGCAGTGGTTAGATAAGTGTGTGGGGCCCAGTGTCAGTGACACGGTGCGGTGATTAGTGGCTAATTAAGCCAGCCACGTCAGCAAGTGACGCCGGCGACCATGGCGACGGCGAGACCTCGACGGAGTTGCTCGGGATGGTGCTACAGCCCACGGCTGGTCGCGCTAAGGGCACCAGGAGGGAGCCCGTGCTCCCGTGCATCTAGGGGCGCACGTAGCTGGGCACAGGGAGGCCGGGGTCGACGGCGGCGACCACTTAGCCGGCGGCCGGAGCTACGGCATCGAGCGGAACGGGGCTGCGGAGCATGACAGGAGGAGCTGGGGAACGCGTTCGGCTCCTGGGAGCTCGGTGAGCTCGGTGGCGGCAACCTTGGCCACGGTCAGAAAACGGAGCTAGGGGACAGGAACGGAGGGCGAGCAAAGAGAAATCAGCAGGAGCTCACAGGGAGGACGATGAGGTGGTCAGCGAGCTCGGGGGCGTCTTCGCTGCTGCGAATCGAGCGGCGGCGATCGCCGGCCGTGGCAATGAAGACGGCGGAGATGGTGTGACTTCAGGGCACCCGGCGTCGCGTGCGTCGTGGTAGAGCTTCTCGGATACAAGGCGGAGCTCCTAGGCACATCAAAGGGGCGAGGAGGTGGCTCTGGGCGTGGCAATGGTGAGCGGCGGCGACGACGGCTCTCGGTGGAGAGAACAGAGGAGGGGGGAGAGATGCAGAGAGGAAAATCGCCACGGGAGAGAGTGAGAGCGGTCCAGGGGGGTGCGTGGCGTCGTTGGAGGTGTCTAGGTGTCGGGGACGCAGGCAGGCAGGGTGGAGGTGGCCGGGGCGCGTGCCGGCGCGCTACGGCCACACGCTCGTCCTCCTGGCAAGGAGGAAGACGACAGGGGTAGGGCTGCTGGGCTGGGCCAGCAGGTGGGCTGCCAGCTGGGCCGGCCAGGTAAGTGGCCTAGGTTAGTCTCTCTCTCTTTTATTTAAGTTTTTCTATTTCTGTTATTTCTTTTGATTTGATTTAGAACATCAAATCATTTTTATAAACTTTCTGTAAATTGTTATGTGAGCTCAGGTCTAGCCCAAGTCACATGCAACTTACAAAAATGTTTGAGCTTTATTTCTTATATAATCGAAATAAATCCAACTCAAATATGTCATTGATTTAATTCAAAAGGCCCAAAATAAATATTTCAGTCACTCCAAAAATATTGGTTTGCATTTTAACTCATGCCAATATTTTCATAGAATGACAGGAACATTTTCTTGGACTCATTTGATGAGATTTAAATGTTGGTTATTTTTAGAGGTCTTCTGAGGCTTTTGAAAATTCCTCAATTCAAATTTCATTAGAATTTAAACATGATGCTCACATGAAGGCTAGCCTAGTGCATACCAAAACTAGGGATGTGACAACTCACCCCTACTAAACAAGAATCTCGTCCTGAGATTCAGGCGTAGGGTAAGATGAAGGGGGAAACGCAACTAACGAAATCTTCACGATCCAGGTTGCACTTCAAATGAACATTGATTCAATCACCATCTTTGTCTTGTCATCTTGCTCTAAGAACTCCAGCCAACATGACAACGAGAGGAGAAGGAGACTCTAGAAGGATCGATCTTCTCGAAGATCGAACAACTTAGGATCAACTCGCGGAATGAGGCATAGCAACACCACTCGAGCTGAGACACAAAACATACATCTAGAGGGATGGAGTGGAACAAATGACGAGGGTTCACTAGGTAGACAACAATTCCAAGCTTAAAAGGGTGGTGAACGGTTGTCAACGTAGCGAGGAGTTGAGTTGCCATGATTCCACAGCGGGACATCCTGGAGGAGGGTGATTCGTAGATTATTACCTTAAGTGGCAAAAAGAATTACCTTTGATTCAGAGATCATCGAAAATCTTTTATACCAACCTAAGGCAATTCTCGAGCGACCATTTGGAGGGGTTCGGTAGAATGGCATACCCGAATTAAAATGGATGATGTGGATTACCTTGTTGAAAACAACACAAGGGATGATTTTAGTTACTAGGGAGAAGCTCAACAGAAGAGAGTGAGTCCACTATTTGAAAAGTTATAGCATAACCGAAGAAACTGAGAGCAATCCCAGTTAGTGCCGATGATAACACCTAGCGCTTGTGCGTGCTCTCAAGAACTTGAGCACTTCCATATTCATCAAGGTTTACCAATATCTGTGTCAAGGATCCTGGCAACACAACATACCACCATGATGGATAGTGATGGACGATACAGATGCAAAGGAAGATAACACCTGCTCAAATGTCACCTTAGCGAGGCCAAAGGATCGAAATCCGGATGATCGACCGAGAGACATTTAGCACTCCGCTTCTAATGTTCTCCTTGATGTGCTAGCACAACCCATTTATAGATATGGTTCGATAACTAGAACATCAAGTAAAAGGTCGGACTTCGGGAGCACAAAAATCCAGAAGGAACAACTAGGGAGTAGATCCTACAAAATCCTTATGGGGAGGTGGCCAACTTCCTCAAACAAGATACTACAATAATAGGTCTTCCGGCTGGGTGTGTTGGCCACGACATCCACTTTACTGGTTATCGAGGGACCAATATTATAGTTCTTGGGAAATGTTCCAACCATCATATCTGCCTGAGATTCAGATCTGGTTGGTGTCAGGATATTCCAGACTCATCGAGTCTAGGAAGAAAAATGAAAGTTTGCAACACAAATCGATGAAATGACGTTGCGAGATTCTCGGGAAATGAACTATGATAGCAAGCTCCAAACATGAGTTAGTTCTGCTACAAACATGTGAACACATTGTCCCAGACAAGCATGGCCACGTAGTAGTCTTATAATAAAACACTACCGAGTTCAGGTGGGGAACCATCATTGAGGATATCGAAGTATTGTGCATGAACTAGTATTCGCACAGCAACTCCTTTTCCTTGAACAAATCAGTCAGTGGCTAGGTGTGCTACGAAATTCATATGGAACAAAGATGATCAGTCTAACAGACCACAGAATTTTTCGCACGTGCATGACTGACTTGGATGATTCCGGAGGAAGCAAAACTAACTTTCTCGAATTCACGGCGGCAACTTGCACCAATTGCACATGAATTAGAGGAAGTCACTTCTTTCATCTAAGCATATCCTTCATGAACGGAACACGAAGATAATGCTTACACAAGTTTCCAACACTAGCCTGATGTTCATCATGAATTATGGAGGAGATAAAATGTTGCTGATGGGCTCAACAACAATTCATCTAGGTTTCCATATAAGTGGAATACCACAATTATGTGAACAAGGTGATAGCATTGGTCAGACCAAAGAATATAATGGTGTAAGCTCGAGGAAAAACCACGAGTAAGACAACATTACGAATATCGTTGGTTCTGATTTGATTTGACGATAGCCAATACTCAAATCAAAGGTTTGTGGTAAGACAATAGATCCAACAATTGACCACGAGGATCAATCAATGAAAATATCATCTTTCTTCAACACACACAAACACAAGATATCCCTTTTGGGAAATGAACTAAGTTAGGCAAGCTTTTATCTTCCAACTCTCCAAGTTGCTGTTCAGCTTAACCATCTAGCTCAGGGGTATCCAACACAGACTCTTGGAGAAGGGGTGGTTTACAGGAATAAACCAACTTGATCACGAACTCAACATAGCGGTCAGGTGACAACCTGGTAATACTTCCGAGAAGATATTCGGAAAATCACGAACCACCGATATGTTACTAAGCTCGAGGACAATCTTGCTTTTCAGGGCAACACGATATGATCAATAGAGCGAGGATTTGAAATAATCCTAACTCATCGATCGAGGAGTGAACCAGGAGAATGGGCTAGGTAGCACGATCAATCTTAGAATGATGATTCAATAACCAACATGCTAAGAAATAAATTATTGTCCTTTAACTACCAAGCAACGGAGTTGCTAGGAGTATTGAGTTCACACATCACGATTCACTTGTCGGCATTCCGGTTCAACAACACGGGGACCGAGGAATGAATAATGATGGCGAGAAGTATCACTGCACCAAGAATTCATAAGATGATGTGTAATTCCTATGACTTTCTTGACATAAAGAGGGTAATACTTCAGGGTAGAACAGAACAAAAACTGGATTAGTATTTGATCTGCGGAGTATGACTACTTTGACCCAATCCTAGATATGGATGAGGTACTGGAGTTCATTTCTCCTAGTCATTCTGGGATAGAATGGCTTGATGGAACACAAGAATAATAGGCGTCGATGAACGATTGCACGCATACTCTTGACTAACAATTGGTAGACGAGGGTCGGAAGACAACTAAAGCAGGACAACTCAAAGGAACATACAGTTTTCTGAGTAGTGGATGCATAGGTTAGTATCTCAAAACAAGTTCAACAAGTTTCTTCCGGATAACCCATGCAGAAAAGTAGAACTGGCAGAGTCACAATATAGGATGGAGAACTCATCGAGGGCACTCCTGTTGTGATCTTTTGATCCAACAAACTTCTGCCATAAAGTGGTTCATAGTATTTGGAAGAAGGATATACCACGAGCTTTGAGGACTATTGAAAAGGTTACTAATTTCCTAAAGGAACAAGCAAACACTAACAACATGAAGTAGGTAGAGTGAATCTCGGGTCAGAAGCCCAGGAATAGAAAAACTACCAACTAAATGGCATCACGGGATGCTTTCAAGAATGATGGCCAGGATCATCACACTGGAACACAAAACATGGCTAGATTACTAGGTGATACTCTAGACATCTAGGGTCATAATAATATCTCCAACATATACGTCGAGGCAATAGAGTACCTCCACTCACTGTTTAGTGTGGTTAACTTGGCCAGAAAGGTCATCGAAAACAGAGGGAAAGGATTTTGCAATTGCATCAGATTATTTAGAAACCTGGGATGACTCGGACAGCATAACGGCTGTAAATGCTCAAAAAGATTTAAGACATGCTACAAAAATGGTGGCATAACCACTCGATCATCATAATATCAAGGTTCCAAGATCAACTATGAACACACGGAGGTAGTAGAAACTGAGCAGAGGCTTAAATCCAACAATCTTACAAGTCTACATAGTAGTAACACGTGATCCTGATAGAAAGAGGAGATAGCCTAGATCCTTAACCCCGTAGGAAAAGTAAGATGACTCAGATTAGAGGGCATAAGGTATAAGGAGTAAAAAGAGCCTTACGTTCCATCCCACAATCAATTCCCTTATATAAATAAAGAATTTCTAGACTCAACTTTGACCAGTTTGGCTTAGTAATCCTACAGGCAGTCAAGCTCTGATACCAAAGCTGTCAGGACCCCGATCCTAAGTCACACCGATCTAGCATGTAACACATCATATCACTTTGCGGCCTCACGCACGGTATTCCCACGGGTGCCACCTTACCTGGCCCGGGACCGTTTGCGCCTTTTGGCTCAAGTATATGATAGTGCCGCTAGCATCCATATGACAAAGAACCCGGGCTGACATGGCTAGTCGTGAACCCAAAGTGGCACTAACTTACAGGGACAGGCATACATGACCCAACAACAAACATGTCGGTCATCAGCGAGTGAATCCAGGCCGTAGCACTAGGCTTGCAGGACTCCGGTGAACCGGGCTGTAGCGGGGTAACAGGACTCCGGAATTCATCGCGTGACATTTCCCCGAGGGGACAGACACAGGAACGAAGAAGGACACATGCCGGCCAGCCTAAGTGTTCCGGAGCAGTAGCAAGCTACCATGGCTCAGTGGAAACACTAGGAGACATTTCCCGGTAAGAGAGGCTACTAAGGATAAACAACTAGATAGTCAGATCCCACACATACCAAGCATTTCAATAACATACACACAATATGCTCGATATGTGCAAATACAACATGGCATCACAACATGACTCTACAACTCAAGCATTTTATTCAATAGGCTCCGAGGAGCAAGATATTACAATCATGGGTCTCATGACCCAACAATCAGAGCATACAAGTCAAAGCACATGCGGATGCTAAACATGTCTGGGTATAGACATCTACAAATGAAAATGGCTGAGAAGGCTGACTATCTACCAGATCCTGCCGAGGGCACAAGATCGTAGCTGAGGTAACAAGCTAAACGTCGAAGTCCACGCGGAACTACTAGCGAGACTGAAGTTTCTCTGCAAAAACATAAATTAAGCAACGTGAGTACAAATGTACCTAGCAAGACTTACATCAGAACTAACTACATATGCATTAGTATCAACAAAGGGAGTGGTGGGGTTTAACTGCAGCAAGCCAGCTTTGACTCGGTGGCTAACCTGAACTACGACTGCAAGTAACTCTTTTGAGGTGGCGCACACGAGTCCACATATTCACCATATCAATACACCACTATGGATCCGCTCCCATCTCCCTACGAGAACGCCATCCATAGCACTCACGCTTATCTTGCGTATTTTAGAGTATCCACTTCAAGTTATCTATGAACTGTACAGGCAACCCAGAAGTCCTTTACCGCGGACACGGCTATTCGAATAGATCATATTAACCCTGCAGGAGTGTACTTCTTCACACACGCTCTCACCACTTACCGTCGTTTACACGACATGTACTCGGCAACCTTCAAGTGGAAGCCCAGCGAGGGTGTAGGCCATGACCTGACTAACCACACAAGTCTCTCGTCCAGGTTTATCGCCTATTCGGGTTCCATCCTCAAGGAGATCCGGCCGGGGTGTCGCTCACGGCCCCAAACGATGTGAGCAGGGTTCCCAAGCCCACCTCGACGGGTGGATCTATGCTTGGTACACCGTGCCACTGTGCCTAGTCTGTCCCAAGCCCACCTGTACAGGGTGCCACTTGGTAGACTACTAACACTACCTACAAACACCAGAAACTAGTTGCAACTCCTGGACAGAGATCAAGTTGATTAATAAACCGAGAGGGGCACTTAAGCATTCCAATGCGTGGTAGTAGCTGATCATGGATCACAAACACAGAACTCAGTTCCTAAGGACGGCTGCAATGAGACAACCCACCATGTACTCCTACATGGCCTCTCACCGCTACCTTTACCAAATCGTGTTCACACACTTAGTTCACACACAGTAGGACATGTTCACACGCCTCTGATTCATCCCCGGTGAATCAGACCTGATTCAACTCTAAGCAGTAGCAGGCATGACAAACAAGCATGAATGAGTAGGCACATCAGGGCTCAAACAACTCCTACTCATGCTAGTGGGTTTCATCTATTTACTATGGCAATGACATGTAATGCAGAGGAAAGGGGTTCAACTACCGCAGCATGTAACAGTTGAATCTTTGTTGTCCTAATGCAGTAAAAGAGAGCAGGAGCGAGAAAGTGGGATTGTATCGGAATGAACAAGGAGGTTTTGCTTGCCTGGCACTTCTGAAGATAGTATAGCTCTTCATTGGTGTCATTGATCACATCGTCGGAACCACATCTATCGAGAGGGGACAAACACCGACAAACAAGGAAGAAACACAATCAATGCAATGCACAATATGATGCATGATCATGACATGGCAATATGCTGTGATTTGAGCTAATGCATCTAGCAGTAGGTTAAATGGAGTTGGTTTGAATCCAAGATTCAAATTCAAACTCCACATGTGGTTATTTAAATGCCATTCATACCATTTGTCCTAAACAGTAGTAATAAGTTGTTCTAACATGCATGAAAATGGTACAGATGGATAGATTGGATTTTTCGGATCATTTTTCATATATAAATTATTTCAATCTTAGCTACGGTTGAATTTCTATGATTTATTGAAGTTTAAAGCATTTTTTGGAATTTCTAAATCTTTCTGATTTACTTTAATTCCAGAAAGGCTTTAATGCGTCAGCATGACCTCACGGTGACGTCAGCAAGTCAACAAGCGCTGTCCAGGTCAAATCTGGCCAGCGGGACCCGCTAGTCAGTCTCACAGTGATGGCTAGGGTCACTAACATGTGGGGTCAGGTCAACAGGTGACGTGGCCGGGTCAAACTGACCTGTGGGGCCTACGGGTTTAGTTTGATCTAAACAAAACTAAATCAGGGTTAATTAGGAAGTGGGGCCCATATGTCAGTGTGTGGGTTCAATTAGTGGCGCCATTAGCTGCTAATGACGCTGCCACGTCAGCACGCCGGAGTTTTGGCCGGCGGCGACCAACAACGCGGCGGCGACTCGCCGGACTTGCGCTACGAGCGGTGCCTGGACGCGCGGAGACCACCGGGGTGTAGCCCGTCGTCGTCCACATCCAGGGAAGCAGGTGGGAGGCTGCGGGGGCACCGGAGCTCGCCAGAGCGAAGCTCAGGGCGGCGGCCGGAGTTCGGCTTCGACGGCGGGGCTAGCTATAGAGCGGAAAAGATGGCAGGGTTAGGGGGGAAGTGTGGCGGAGCTCACAGCGGATTCGACGGACGTGCCAGCGTGCTCGGGGGAGGCCGGAGCTGAGCAGGGCGGCGAGGCAGATCTCCGGCGTCGGGAGGTCGAAGAAGAGCTTGGTGAGGCTGTTCGGGGGCTTTCGGTGCCGCATCGCTTGGCAGAGAGGGCCAGGGCGACGGGGCGGATCTTCTGGGTGCAACGGCAGGGCGAGGGGTGGCCGGTGGCCGTGGTGGTGCTCGTCGGTGGCAACGGCTGCGCTCGGTGTCGGTATACTAGAATAGGGGTACCCTAGTACCCCGAACTTGTGCACGGGCAGTTGCAGCACCCCGCGGCAAAGGCTTGCCGGGCGAACGCCAAGATCCCCCAACGTTCCCTTGGAGCCATCCAAGAACAAAGTATTTAAGCTAAGGAGACAAGGCCCCGTAAAGAGGAGCTTGCCGGGAAGGCCAACCAAGGCGCTCCAAGGAACTTGCCGTGACGCGCCACGCGCTCCGGCAAGGCAACAAGGCCCCGGCAAGAGGAGCTTGCCGGGAAGACTAAATAAGGTACCCCGAGGCCCGGTGAGCGACGAGCTTCTGGACCCAGCGAGATAACAACAGCGGTAAGGGGCTTGCCTCGGCAGGCGGCCACTCTGCGCCCACGCTCCAGCGCATCCACCAACGTGTCGCTCTGGGGGCCTCTCCGGGCGCGCGTGGCGGGAGGTTGTGCAGCCAGCGGTGCGCAGTGGCATGCGAAGCTGACAAGATCGCCATCGTGGCGAACGGTGGCGCCCCTAACGGTCCTTTTCTGCACTGTTCAGGTGACTCAGACGGGCATTTAATGCCCTTGTCCCCTGCCGTCAGGGTTAGGTAGGGTGCACTGTACAAGCAACTGTATCAACTACCTCGCTTTTTACGTTTTTACCCTCCTCTGCGTTGCCACCTGTCGGTGACCCCTTTAGCGTATAAAAGGAGGCCCATGCGCAACATAGAGGGGGTTCGGAGGTTCGGACAGTTTGCTTCGATTCATTCGTAGCCTAGAAAACATCACACTCTCTCGCTCGAGAGCAAGAACACCAGATAATACAACCAGACAAGCAGCAGTAGGAGTGTTATCTCTCCGGAGAGCTCCGAAGCTGGGTAAACTGCTCGTGTGCCTTGCCTCGATCTGCTCTTCGTGCGACCTCCGCCCCCCCGCCGAACCGAAAGGGGCCCGGTCCGCCGGCCCCATAGGTGTTCGTGGATCAGTTTTCCCCGACATCTTTCGCGCACCAGGTAGGGGGTGTTGAGATTGTGTGAACCAGATCCGGCGTTCACACGAGCTAGATCTTTATTCCCTTCATCAACATGCCACCGAAGAAGAAGACTTCGGCGGCAGCCGCTCCATCCACGTCACTTCCGCCACCGTTGGAGCAAACGAGTGGTGGGATGGACGCCGGCGGAAGAAAGGACGTCGACGAGGAAGCTCATGATGCCGCCAGATCCAAGAACAAGGCTGCACAAACCTCGGCGACTGCCAACGGCGACACTCCATGCCGGCCGAGCGCGTCGCCGCCGCGGCAGGGTTGCTAGACGCGAGCCGGTGGCGACGAAACGGGTGGAGGTGCAACTACCATGCAATCACCGCCCCAAAGGCCAAAATCGCCGACTCGCCGGATCCACCTCGACAGCGACTCCACTGCATCGTCGGATCCACGAGCTCATCACGATCAGCGCCAAGTTCTTCATGATCGACAACAAGAAGACGCTCGAACCCGCATCGAGCGCCGAAGAGAAGCGCGACGTCAATCCGACAAGCGCGCTGGGCCCTCTGTTGACATGCATGCGCCAAGGGAACCAGGCGATCTGCCGTACGTGGTAGGTTGTCCTGCGTTCACTCGTGAGCTGCGGCAAGTCCAGTGGCCCAGCACAAAGAACTTCAAGCCAGACGTACCGGAGAAGTACGACGGCAAGACGCATCCGTCAGAGTTCCTCAGCATCTACACCATTGCGGTGCAAGCTGCCGGGGGACGAGATGACAAGATCCTTGCCAACTACTTCCCGCTGGTGCTCAAGCCCAATGTCAGATCCTGGCTCATGCACTTGCCAGACAACTCCATATCCTCTTGGGCTGATCTGTGCCATCAGTTTGTCAGCGCCTTTACAGGCGGACACAAGCCTCATGGCCAGGAGAGTGATCTTCATCTGCTCACCCAGAAGGAAGGAGAGCCCCTGCGCAAGTACATTCAGAGATTCAGTAGTGTGCAGCACAACATCCCAGACGTCCACCCTGTCGCGGTGATCAGCGTGTTCCATCAGAACATGCGGAACCGCAGGATGCGGGAGGAAATGGCGATGTGCAAGATCAGGGACGTCAGTGAGTTATATGCACTGGCCGACAAGTGTGCGCATGCTGAGAAAGGAAGGAGATTCCCCGGAGAAAATATAGGAGCGGGAGGATCTGACAGCGAAGATGCTGCCCCAACAAGGAAAAACCGGCGGCGGAACAACAGAAGGAGGAAAGGCAAATAAGTGCTAGTTATTGAGCAGTCCGGCAACGGTGGTAGCGCCAAGGAAGCCAAACCTGGTGACTCCAGCAAGGAGGTTGCCGCTGAGGTGGCGGTCACCGATAAGCAGGACGGCACCAAGAAGCAGTATTGCAAGATTCACCATACCAAGGGCCATGATCTTCAGAACTGTAAGAGGGTCGAGCAGCTTGTTGAGCAACAGAAAGCTGAATACGAGCGGCGCGACAAGGAGAAGGCCCAGGAAGGAGCTGGTGGATCCGGCAAGAAACGTCCCGGCCGAGGAGGATGCCGCGGCAAGGCCAAGCAGCGGCAAGGAGACAGACCTCCCCGTGGCCGCGACAAGGATGAAGATGATAACGAAGACGAAGATATGGATGATGAGGAGACTGATGAGCAGGAGTTCCAGAAAGCCACAGAGGTCCTGTGCGTTGACGGTGGTGCTTCTCTACATGCCTCGCACCGCCAGCTCAAGCAGTGGGTGCGGGAAGTTAATGCAGCAGAACCACCCGTCGAGTCACGCAAGCCTCTGAAATTGTCCGGCAGGCCTATCATCTTTGATATTGAGGACCACCCGGATCGCATAACTGCGGTCGGGTGCTTGCCGATGTTGGTTTCACCAACCATCCGCAACCTCAAGGTCACTAAGATGCTAGTTGACAGCGGGGCCGGCTTGAACCTGATCTCCTCCGCGGTGCTCCAGAAACTCCAGATCCCTGACAGCGAGCTCGAAGAGACCGGCACATTTCAAGGAATCAACCCACGAAGGAGCAAGCCAAAGGGAAAGATCACGTTGCCGGTAACATTCGGCAGCGAGCTAAACTTCAAGACTGAGAGGGTCACGTTTGACGTTGCCGACTTTCCATTACCTTACAATGGAATCCTTGGCCGTCCGGCACTCGCCAAGTTCATGGCAGCCTCTCACTATGCGTACAACGTACTGAAAATGCCAGGCCCAATAAGTGTCATCTCTGTCCCTGGCGACAAGAAGGATGCTCTTATCTGTGCCGACAAGATCTACCAGGAAGCCGCAGCCGCAGGAGAGCGCAAGATACTTGCCGCTGAAGCTCCTGGGGGGAAGAAGAAGACCAAGTCCGGCAAGAGCTCTGATGCCTACTCCGGCAAGCGCACCTCTTAGGAGTGCTGCGCTACCGTCGAGGACGCACCATCGAGCTCCACCGGCAAGTGTAAGAAGGCAATGGCAGCTCCACCTGAGACCAAGAAGGTGTCCGCCAAGGAGGATGGCACTAGTGGTACCTTCACCATCAGCGCCACTCTTGACCCCAAATAGGAAAGCGCGCTTGTTGCTTTCCTGCGGGCGAATGTCGACGTGTTTGCGTGGCAACCGTCTGATATCCCTGGTGTTCCCAGGAAAGTAATTGAGCACCACCTTGCCGTCTGTCCTCATGCGCGGCCCGTCAAGCAGAGAGTCAGGAAGCAGGCAGTAGAGCGCCAAGAATTCATCGCAGAAGAAATCAAGAAGTTGGAAGTAGCAGGCCTTGTCAGAGGAGTACTCCATCCCACGTGGTTGGCCAATCCTGTTGTTGTGCGCAAAGCTAACGGGAAATGGAGACTTTGTATTGACTTGACTGATGTTAATAAAGCTTGTCCCAAAGACCCATTTCCCTTGCCGTGTATTGACCAGATTGTTGACTCCACAGCCGGATGTGATTTGCTTTCATTTCTTGATGCATACTCAGGATACCATCATATCTTCATGGCAGAAGAAGATGAAGAGAAAACCGCATTTATCACCCCGTGTGGCACGTACTGCTTCGTACGGATGCCTTTCGGTTTGAAGAATGCTAGTTCAACATTCGCAAGGGTAGTCCACCATGCTTTTGAGCCGCAAATGCACAGAAATGTGGAAGCTTACATGGATGACATAGTGGTCAAGAGCAAGAACAAGGCGACCCTGATTCAAGATTTAGACGAGACATTTGCAAATCTGCGCAAGATCAACCTCAAGCTTAACCCCGAGAAGTGCGTGTTTGGAGTCCCTTCCGGCAAGCTTCTCGGGTTCTTCGTGTCTCAGCGGGGAATTGAAGCCAATCCCGACAAGATCAAAGCCATTGAGCAGATCGATGCACCAAAGTGCGTCAAGGATGTACGAAGGCTTGCCGGTTGCGTGGCTGCTCTCAGCAGGTTTATCTCTAGATCTGTCGAGCGCGCCCTGCCATTTTTCAAAATTTTGAAAAAGGCAGGTCCGATGAAATGGACTCCGGAAGTGGAGGCTGCGCTGCAGGATTTGAAGAGATACCTGTCCTCCACTCCAACGCTTGTCGCACCTAAGCCGCAAGAGAAGTTGCTGCTGTATATAGAGGCAACCAATCAAGTGGTTAGTGCTGCGTTAGTGGCGGAGAGGGAGGCGGATGATGAGCCAGCGACCACGGCAGATCCATCCAGCGACAAGCAGGGGGCTTCGCCGACAAGCTATGGCCCCGACAAACATGGGTTTGCGCAGGAACATGATAAGATACCAAGGAGAATGGTGCAGCACCCAGTTTACTTTGTCAGTTCTCTTCTGCAGGGGGCTAGATCAAGGTACTCTGGTGTGCAGAAGTTGCTTTTCAGTCTCCTCATGGCCTCGAGAAAGCTGCGCCATTACTTCCAAGCACATGAGACCACAGTCGTCACTCGCTTTCCGCTGAAGAGGATACTACAAAATCCATATGCAACGGGCAGGATTGTCGAGTGGGCGCTGGAACTGTCAAGCTTTGGCCTCAAATTTGAGAGCACTTCAACTATCCAAAGCAGAGCATTGGCAGAGTTCATAGCAGAGTGGACGCCAACCCCAGATGAAGAAATTCCAGAAACAAGCATCCCCGTCAAAGAGGCAAGGAAAGAGTGGCTGATGTACTTTGATGGTGCCTTCTCGCTGCAAGGCACCGCTGCAGGCGTGCTGCTTGTCGCACCCACCGGAGAACACCTCAAGTATGTAGTCTAGATGCACTTTCCCAAAGAGCAAGCAACCAACAATACTACAGAGTATGAAGGATTACTTGCCAGTCTCAGAATCGCAGCAGACCTTGGGATTAAGAAGCTCATTGTCAGGGGTGACTCACAGCTTGTCGTCCGGCAAGTGAACAAGAACTATCAGAGTCCATTGATGGAAGCGTATGTTGATGAAGTGAGGAAGCTAGAAGAGCACTTTGACGGCCTACAAATGGAGCATATCCCAAGAGCTCAGAATGATATTGCTGATGGCCTGTCAAAGTGCGCCGCACTAAAGTTACCTGTGGAACCAGGGATCTTTGTGCTTAAGTTGACTCAACCATCCGTAACACCATCAACTGGACAAAGCAAGAAGAGGAAGTTGGTTTCTGGTGACTACTTTCCAGCAGAGCTCCCCGAAGCCGCCGCCAAGAAAGTCCCCAAGATCAACACCAAGGATGCTGAGGGGCAGTCTGCTCTGGCAAGCCTTATGGTTTGTACCGTTGAAGCAGACGCTCCCGACGAGTTTTGCTCGGGCAAGCTTGCCGGGGAACATCAAGCTCCGGCAAGGCCGCAAATCCTTGCCGTAGAAGCGGATGTTCCCGCAGGAGCAGATGTGCCTTTAGTCCTTGTTGTCGAGCCACAAGCTCCAGCATGGGCACAGCAGATTGTCCATTTCCTTCAGACAGGAGAACTTCCCGAAGAGCAAGAAGAAGCGGAAAGAGTAGCCCGGCAGTCAAGTATGTACCAATTTGTCGATAGCATACTGTACAGAAGAAGACTCAACGGTGTGAAATTGAAGTGTATTCGCCGGGAAGATGGAAAAAAGCTGTTGGTGGAGATACATGGAGGCATATGTGGCCACCACATTGGCGCAAGAGCACTTGCCGGCAAAGCTTTCCGGCAAGGTTTCTTTTGGCCAATAGCCCTCCAGGATGCAACTGCACAAGTAACCAAGTGTGAAGCGTGCCAGTTCCACTCCAAACAGATACACTAGCCAGCTCAAGCTCTCCAGACGATCCCTTTATCCTGGCCATTTTCGGTCTGGGGGCTCGATATCCTCGGCTCCTTCCCCCGAGCTGTCGGGGGCTTTGAGTACTTGTACGTCGCAATCGACAAGTTCACAAAGTGGCCGGAAGTGCAGCCGGTGAGGAAGGTGACAGCACAGTCAGCAGTCAAGTTCTTCAGGTTGATTGTTTGCCGTTTCGGGATCCCTAACAGGATCATCACCGACAACGGCACGCAATTCACGAGCCGCACCTTCATGCAGTTTGTCCAAGACCTTGGCGCCAAGGTCTACTTTGCTTCTGTTGCTCATCCGAGAAGCAACGGTCAAGCGGAGAGGGCAAATGCTGAAGTGCTGCGCGGGCTCAAGACCAGAACTTTCGACAGGCTGCACAGGTGCGGAAGGAACTGGATCGAGGAGCTGCCGGTGGTTCTTTGGTCGATCAGAACGACGCCAAATCGAGCCACTGGCCAGACACCTTTCGCTCTAGTCTATGGAGCAGAGGCAGTTCTCCCCACGGAACTCGTATACGGATCACCTCGAGTGCTCGCTTATGATGAGCTTGAGCAAGAACAGCTGCGGCAAGACGACGCGCTGATCCTTGAGGAAGATCGTCTTTAGGCTGCTGTACGAGCTGCTCGATACCAGCAAGCTTTGCGCCGCTATCATAGCCGCAAAGTTAAAGCCAGAAGCTTTGAGGAAGGCGACCTTGTTCTTCGGCGCGTTCAGTCCGCCAAGAATTCCAACAAGTTGACGCCGAAGTGGGAAGGCCCTTATCGGGTGAGACGAGTCACAAGGCCTGGCGCTGTCCGCCTTGAGACCGAAGATGGCATTCCGGTGAGCAACTCCTGGAACATAGAACATCTTCGTAAGTTTTTCCCATAAGGCGCGGTTGCCGGAACCCGTTCCGGCAACCACCTTTTGTACAAGTCTTGCTGCTGTTGCATGTAATCCTTTGTACAAAGCCGGGCGCAGATCCCGTGCATAAGTAAAACCCCATGTGCTCCGCACAGCTTGTCCATTTCATGCGTTAGTTCCTTTCTTGCATGTGATTATCTGACACTTTGTGCAGCACCTACATCCGGTAAGCAGTAACGAGCCGAAGAGCTCCATATTATTATTTTCTCTTCTTTCTTTTTCTTTTAAAGGAAAAGAAGGTTCTCTCGCACACAAGTTTGCCGGGGAGGAAGGAGAAGATTGTGGTATGGGCCAGGCGTCGTTCAAGCAAAGACTTGCCTTATCGGGAAGCAAATGACAGAAAAGCTAAGTTGCCAAAGTTTGAGCAATCACTTTTTAAATTTTTGAGTTATCTTCCTCGAACGACCCTGCTTTGTATGGAAAACCTGTGCGTGGAGGAACCAACTCGTGGCTAGTTGCGCCCTTACTTTGTTTCGAGTCCGCTCAACAGCTTAAGCGTGCTGCATCTAGTCGCGACAAGGTTTCTTGTCGGAAGCAGCGCCGCCAGCAGGCTGCTGAAGTTCCGCACTCAGCGCTCGCGGCTCGGGCGCCTGCGCCGACAAGTTCCCTAAAAGCGTAGGGTAATAACATACAAAGGAAGGAATCTAGTAAAGGAAATAACATAGCAATTGATAGAAAGAAATAAAGTTATATTACAAAGATGACTTGTCGCAGCTCTAACAGACTGTTTTCATAACATGATCAGCAGCGACAAGGGAAAAGAAGGAATGGGCGGCCTAATCTATGCGTCCGCCCTCGACTCTCTTGATCTCGCTCACCTTGTCCACAATGGGTGCGACAAGGGCCTTGAGTGCATCCAGATCGGCGTCAGGCGGCAAGGACCTGAGGACGTTGGTGAAGCTGAGGCCTTGATTGCGGAAGGCTACCTTCATCAGCACCTTCTGGAGAACCCCGGCGCATATTTTGCGTGATTCGTCGGCCAGCTGCTTCCGGATCCTCTCCCGGAGCCGCTGGAGCGCCGTCGCCACGCCCTTGAAGAATAGGCTGAGCTTGGCGCTGGGTTGAAGACTCTCGTCGGAAGGATACCCAAAGTCCTCCATCCCCAGCTGTGCCAACTCCTCGTTGATGACTGCGGCAGTGTTCACCAGACCCTCGGTCCAGTGCTCCACTGTGTCTCTGAACGAGTTCTGGGTAACTGCAATGCTCTCCAGCAGCACCGCGTCAGCCTTGACCTTCTCCGACAAGGTCTTCTCCCGCTCCTTGACAGCCTCCAGCGTCTGCGTCAGCGTGGCTAGCTTCAGCTCCAGGTCTGCTTTGGAATCCTTGGCGGCGCTGAGCTCCTTGCCCCTCTCAGCAAGAAGGCCTTGCAGCTCACCGTGGGCAGCAGCATCCTTCTCGCGCTCACGCTTGAGCGCGGCAAGCTCCTCGCCGCTCTTCCCAATATCGGCCTCCATTTGCGCCACCTTCTCCTCTAGCTCTTTCTTGGCGGCCTCTGCAGTTGCTGCGGCGTCCTTTGCCTCCTTGAGCGCCCCGCCAAGTGCTCGCTCGCGCTCGGCGAGCTCTTCCTCGTAGCTGTCGAGGTGGGCCTTCCGCTGCACTAGTTCACCTTCCCGCGCGGACTACTTCTCGGCAGCTAGCCTTTGTTCCTCCTCAGCCTCGGCCTTCTCGAGAAGAAAGGCCGTGTGCTCCTCGTCGACTCGCTCCCGCTCCTGCGCCAGGGACCGGAGAGCTTCTTGATTTTGGCCCCGGAGCTCCTCCATGCGCTTTTCCATGTCAACTCCCGCCTTCACGACAAGCGCTTCCCAGGAAGCCAGCTTGGCTTGCCGGGTGTGGTAGAGTGACAGCAGCTTCCACAGCAGCTGCTCCTCCTCAGGCTCGCCACTGCTGCTGCTGGGTGCGTCAACCAATGCTAGTCCAGCAGAGGCGAGCACCTCCCCGTCAAAAGTCTCCCCCTCGACCGGCGCCCTGGAGCTTGACGCCCAGGGTAGCTTGATGAAGATATTGTCATCGGCCTTCAAGTAGGCGCCGGGCTGGGGCTCCTCGGAGCCCGGCTCCGCAGAAGCGGCAGAGGGTTCGGCGGTCGGCGCAGCGCCCAGCGCTCCTGCGGCCTCAGGTTCGTCAGTGCGATCGCCCGACCCCTCGCCGGCTTCCGCAGCAGCAGCCCCGGCGGCCTCCTCGCCGGCGGTCTCATCAGCACCGGCACCTTCCTCGCCGGCGCCCTCTGTCTCCATTGGCTCAGCCGAAGATGGGTCTGAAGAACGAACAAGGGAAGAATATCAATCAAAAATCCAAGAAAGGAAAAATGGAAGAAGCAGAACCCAAGGGAAAGTTTCTGGGCAAGTGGATTACCTGCGCCAAGATCTTCAGTTGCGGCCTCGGTCGTCGCAGGATCAGCAGTGTTGTCCCTTGCCGGAGAGTCCCCCCTTGCCGGAGAGCGCTCCCTTGCTGGGGACTCCTCCCTTGGCGGCATAGTCGAAGCAGGTGGCTCTTCGGGACCAGCCTCCGGGCGCTCCTGATGAGGCTGCTCTGCTCCTGCACAAGTCAACAAGCAAGATATCAGCAAAGGAAAAGCACTCAAGCGCGCCCGACAGCAGAAGGCTAAACTATGAACTTACGCTGGGGGCTGCGCTGGGGGCTGCTCTAAGGGGTGACTGACGGGTCCATCAAGGTGGTCTCGGGCCCACCTCCTGCTGACACGATGGGGTCATCCTCGATGACGATCACCGCGGCCTTGGCCCTCTTCGCCGCTCTCTGGGCCAGCGTCCTAAAAAGAAAGGAGTCCAGATTGGAGCAAGTCAGATACAAGATATAAACAGCAAGATTGAAGGATTATAAGAGCACCAAAGAAGCTCACTCTTCTTCCTCCTCGTCGGAGCTGAGCGCGGAAAGATCGAAGTCCGGCCCTCCTCCGGTGCGGCGAGGTGGAGGAGTAGGATCCCTTGCCCGCTTGGCGGGGGCAGTGGCAGTGGCCCGGGAAGATCCCGCTCTAGTTGCCGCTGTTGCGTGAGGCGCTCCCGCGGCAACATTGCTTGCCGCGGTAGAACGCGTCGCGCGGCTCGGTGGCTATGGAGCCGGCTGCCGCCCCGCTGCGTCCCCGGCCCTGTGAAGGCGCCTCCTTGGCGGGGCCGGGGGCTCCGCCTGCGGCAAGTTCTCGGGAGGCTCAGCCTCCACCTCTCCCATGAACTCCGCGCGTTCGGCAAGGTTTGCCGCCTCTGCAGCCTCCGCCTCCTCCACAGTAAACCCAAACACACCCGCAGCAGCTGCGGCCGCAGCCTCTTCCGCCCTAGTAGCGATGAGCTGCAGCTCCTCGTCGGTGGTGTCACAGGTGAGGCTCTTCTGCTTGTCAGCGCGGACCGGCACTTCCTCCAAGGTGTCGAAGAACGCTCGCACAATGTCATCCGCAGGCTCTTGCCAAGTTGGGACGATGCCGTGTGAATCACACAACGGCATCATGGCGCGGATCCGGTCAAGCGAAGAGTTATTGCACAAAGGAACTACGCCCCTCGGCAGTGTGAATGGGTGCTGGGGGTCGCGTTCGAATAACTCCAAGAGCATTGCATCCAACTCCAAGACGGTGAAGTTGTAGTTGAGGCCCGGCCGCAGCCTCATGATGTCCGCTGAATTCTTCAATTCCCAGGCGGGCCTCCCCCTCTCTTGCAGGGGGGCAATGCGACGCGGAGGAAATCTGCCCCGACAGCACCTACGGTGAGCCCGGCAAGCCTGAGGCGAAGAATCCTAGTGATGGCGATCTTTAGCCTCTCGTCTTCCGGGGCCACGTTGCTCTAGTCATTGCCGCGCACTATTGGAGTTTGGCGCACGGCGGTGAAGGGCTGCGGATTCTCCTCAACGATCCAGCACCACTCCGCTCTCCACTCCTCCCACTTGCTGCGGAGCTCACCCTCCAAGTACGCCTCTTTCTTGCCGACTCTCGAGACCCAGGCAATCCCTCCGACAAGCGGCTCTCCTCTCTCTACCCGAGGTATGAAGAAGTGGCGGAAAATAGCAACACTAGGGTGGACTCCGACAAAGTTTTCGCACAAGTGTGCGAAAACTGCCATGGTCAGGACAGCATTGGGGGTGAAGTCAAGGAGGCGGAAGCCATATGTGTTCATAATATCACAGAAGAACTCCGAGAAGGGCGGGCAGAGCCCGCAATAGAAGAATAGCGGGAAGAACGGGTACCCATTTGAAGCCAACTCCGAGGCAGCGGCCGGGAGTACCCTCGTGCGCGGATGCGCACGCGTCTCCATTGCCCAAAAGAGGTAGAAGTACTCCCTCAGCTCCTGCACGCCGAGCTGGGGGGTGAAGATCGCCCGCTCCTTCCGCAGCGCCGTGAGCCGCTGCGCCTCGGCCGACTTCACACCCTTTCCCTTGTCGGCTTTCGAGGCCATGGCGGAGGTGGTGGGGAAGGTCGACGGCATGGTGATGCTAGTGGCAATGGGGGGGCGGAGCGCTGCTCTCTCGGCTTCAAGAAGATGGGGGGAGCGGCGGAGTTTGTGAAGAAGGAATAGCATCAACCAGCGAGGCGGAGCGAACTGCCTCTGTTTCCTCTGCTTATAAAGAGGGACGGGGTGGACGTTTCGGCCTTCCGCTTAAACAACCACCCACGATCTCTCCCACGATGCCGCATTCAACGCATGCCCTTATGGGAGAGCGCGGTGGATACGGAACAAGATTTGGCGTGGCCCAGCCCGCGTGTGCCCGTGCCCTATCTTGGGCCTAGCCCAACAGCGCTCGACACCGTGTCTGGCCCAGGCCCGGGGGCTCCTGTCGGTGTACTACAATAGGGGTACCCTAGTACCCCGAACTTGTGCACGGGCAGTTGCAGCACCCCGCGGCAAAGGCTTGTCGGGCGAACGCCAAGATCCCCCAAGGTTCCCTTGGAGCCATCCAAGAACAAAGTATTTAAGCTAAGGAGACAAGGCCCCGTAAAGAGGAGCTTGCCGGGAAGGCCAACCAAGGCGCTCCAAGGAACTTGCCGCGACGCGCCATGCGCTCCGGCAAGGCAACAAGGCCCCGACAAGAGGAGCTTGCCGGGAAGACTAAATAAGGTACCCCGAGGCCCGGTGAGCGACGAGCTTCTGGACCCGGCGAGATAACAACAGCGGTAAGGGGCTTGCCGCGGCAGGCGGCCACTCTGCGCCCACGCTCCAGCGCATCCACCAACGTGTCGCTCTGGGGGCCTCTCCGGGCGCGCGTGGCGGGAGGTTGTGCAGCCAGCGGTGCGCAGTGGCATGCGAAGCTGACAAGATCGCCATCGTGGCGAACGGTGGCGCCCCTAACGGTCCTTTTCTGCACTGTTCGGGCGACTCAGATGGGCATTTAATGCCCTTGTCCCCTGCCGTCAGGGTTAGGTAGGGTGCACTGTACAAGCAACTGTATCAACTACCTCGCTTTTTACGTTTTTACCCTCCTCTGTGTTGCCACCTGTCGGTGACCCCTTTAGCATATAAAAGGAGGCCCATGCGCAACGTAGAGGGGGTTCGGAGGTTCGGACAGTTTGCTTCGATTCATTCGTAGCCCAGAAAACATCACATTCTCTCGCTCGAGAGCAAGAACACCAGATAATACAACCAGACAAGCAGCAGTAGGAGTGTTATCTCTCCGGAGAGCTCCGAAGCTGGGTAAACTGCTTGTGTGCCTCCCCTCGATCTGCTCTTCGTGCGACCTCCGCCCCCCCCCCCCCCCCGCCGAACCGAAAGGGGCCCGGTCCGCCGGCCCCATAGGTGTTCGTGGATCAGTTTTCCCCGACACTCGGGGGCTGCGCGTAGGAGAAACAGAGGAGGGGGAGGGAGAGCAGCGAGTGAGGGAGAGGAGAGAGGGGCCACCAAGGGGGCTTTGTGGCATCGCGGTGGCGTGAGGGGGAGGCTCGGGAACGCCTCGGTGGAAGCAGGAGGTGGAGGCCTCCCAGCGAGCGCGTGCGTCATCGCCTCTGCCTACTGGCAGAGATTGAAGATGGCACGGCTGCCTAATGGGCCGGCTACAGGTAAGGCCAGGTAAGTGGCCCAGGTACTCTCTCTCTCTCTCTCTCTAATTTCTACTTTTGTTCTGTTTTCTATTTTTTTTATATGTTTTGAATTAGTAAAAATACTAACTCATTTTATAAAATCCTGACAAAATTGTGGGCACTATTTGAATTATTTCCAATAGCCCCAAAGTACTTTCAGGATTATTTGGACATTTAAAAATATTATAAGATTTAAATGTCCAAATTCAAATACTTATGAATTAATTCAAAAATCCAGAATAGCCTCCAAAAATATGAAACCATTTTTGGTAGAGGGTTTAGCCAGGACCAAAGATGGTGAACATTTATGAAGGGCATTTTGGTTTCATTGAAAAGATTTTAGTAAGCCCTAGTTGAATTCATTTAGTGCTAGGGTTTCAACATCCCCATTTCAAGTTTCTTAGTAATTTAAACATGATGACATGATGAGCAGGCAAAGTCAAGCAAGGCTGATCTGGGGCTGTGACAATATTCATCACTGATGTAATCATATACACATGTATTTGATGAATATTCTTGTACCTGGAATGCTGTATCATGGACCTGCCGTGCGTCAGGTGTTATCCTGGGCTGACATGCGAAGGCCCCCTGTTCCATGCGGATCGGGGTGCCACAACGCGCGAGGAGGCCCCGGATCCTCTCCTCAACAAGTTGGCGAGCCTTTGCAGCCTGATCTTCCAGGTGGGTCACGATATCAGTAAATAAGCGAAGATGACTGGCATAGTAGTTCTCGTGTGGGTGAGGAGCGCTCTCGTCACAAATGGCACCCAAGGCGTTGTTGGCTCTGACGCGCAGACCTTGGAGCATGGAGCCGTGCTCGCATTCCAATGTCAAGCGGCGACACTTTTCACTCGAAGCCTTCTTCAAGAGGGAGGTGGTGTCCTCGACTTGCTTCCGCAGATTCGGAGAGAGGATATCTCGGCACGGGCGGAATTCAGGGCAGATTCGGAGGAAGTCAGGGCTCTTCGGGCAGTGCTCTCATGCTGCTTCACAGCCTGTAGCTCAGTCTTCAGGACGGAGGTCCGGCCCTCAAGCTCAGCCTTGAGCAGCTCTAGGTCCAGGTGGTGTCTCCCAGTCAAGTCAGCACGCGCCTTAGCCACCCTCGCCTCCACCTCCAGCTGGACCTGAGCCTCTCGGGCGGCGACAACGTCCTCAGCCACGGCGACCTGTCGCTCCCTCACCTCCAGCCTCTCCAAATCCAAGCTATGTTCCATGATCTCCAGCATCAAAACTTCGTGGCGCCTCAAGAGCTCCGCCTCGGCAACGTCCACCTTGCCTCGTGACAAGGCAAGTAGGGCGCGACGCTCCTCGACTTCACACTGCGGAGCCGCATTTGAAGACAGAAGATCTCGCTCCCGCTCCTCAGCCATCTTGCGGCGGCGGTTGGCTGCCTCGGCCTCTTCCATGGCACGGGCGCAAGCTTCGCGGGAAGCCGCGAGTGGGGTTGCCGCACGCGCTTCAGCTTCGTCATGCTGAAGCCTTCCAAGGATGATGGCGACCTTCAACCGCTACCACTCATCCACCCGGCGGCGGTTCTCTGCCTCAAGCCTGGTGTCGACGTTGGCAAGCTCCCCACCAAGATGACCCATCGCACGCATCACTTCACCGAAGAGCCCGAAGCGCACCGCGCTACACCCACGAGCAAGTGTGAACTCGTCGCCAAGACCTTCGCCGGCCCCGGAGGCCGCTCAGGAGGTGCTAGGTGCTCCGCCAGTCGCTGGCTGGGGGTAGCAGGTGTAGCCCCACAACTTGAAGACGAAGGCTGCCCAGGGCGCACCCCCCTGCCGGCAATGACAAGAGGAAGGATCACCAGTACACCCTCTATCTCGTGGGCAGAGTCACGGGGAGAGGGAGCATGGGGCCTGGTTCCAGGGCACCCTTGCGGCGTCGTGCTAACCGAAGTTGATCCCATGACCTGTGCAACATTGGGGCGCTGGGGGTTGCACGCATGCGTCGAGCTGGAGTCCTTGGAGATGCCTGCCTACCGAGGTTTCGCCTTCATGGGGGCCCTGCAAAACCCCAACCATGAGAAAGAGCAGCGTGCCAGGAGGACAATAGGAAAGGTACTTACTCATCGGCAGCCACGTATCTCCTCGGCTTCAGCGGCCGACGGGTGCCACCATTGCGGCACGGGGATCTCTTCCTCTTCAAGAGCGACTCGAGGCACAGGCGGCGCCGGCCAGACCCCGACGCGCGATCCTCAGGAGGGGGAGCGCTCGGTGTGGTATCTGGAGCGGGGGTCCCAAGGGTAGGGGCACTCGGCGAGACCTCCTGGATCATGACTCTGGGGACATTGGTGGGCTCCTCGCCGTCAGTAGCCACTCTAGATCCACCATCCCGGGCGTCAAAAGCCCAGCCTCCGGAGCTTGGGGTTGCACCAGTTCCGCGGCAGCTCCCTCCAGGTCCCCAAAAGCCTCGGCCTCCCGAGCCTCTAGCGTGGCCCGGCCTCCGAAGGAGCTCTCGACAGCTGATGGAGGCGCGCGCCCCCTGCCTCCACACTCGGGGTGCACGTGGCAGGGTCGATCAGGAGAGGAGCCATGAAGACAGGGTTCTCGCGGGGCCCTTCAATGCCCTCGGGAAGCAACCCCCACTCGTCGAACAAAGGCATTTTCCCCGCGAAGGCCCCCTTGTTCGAGCACAAATAGAGAAGGCAGACACCCCCGGAAGGTCAGCAGGCTCGGACTCGCCGGTCAGAAGCTTGAGCACCACGTCCAAGGTATCACCAGCAAGCGATGGCTTCTGCAGCCTCATCGGATCTCCGGCGCCTGTGAAGTCCCACATCGGGCGAGAATGGCGCTAAAGGGGAGCAATGCGCTGCTTCATGAATTCCTTCACCACCATTGTCACCGTCACCTCCAGTTCCTGGAGCCTCGCCAATCTCTTCTAGACGAAAGCAAGACGCTGGTCGGAGAGCTTCTCATGGCACCAGATGGAGCTAGGCGATGCCGGCGACCCAGGAATCAAGAGCAGGGGGCTGAATGCGTGGGTGTCCATAAGGAGCCACTGCTTCCGGAATCCCTTTGTGGCAGGCGAGAGCTCGAAGTCAATCCCCAAACTAGCAGTCGCGACCACGTCTTAGAAGGTCACGCACCCAGAGCATTGGCGGGCATCAACCAACCAAAGCAAGAACAAATGGCAAAACAAGGCCATGGAGGGAGTGATGCCTACCATGGCCTTGCAGAGGAAGGAAAAGACGGAAAGAAGGATGACAGAGCGGGGATCTAGATGCAGCAGATGGATCTAGTAATGTGACATCACAGCGTTGAAGAAGGGGGAGAAAGGAGGAATCAACCCAGCAAGAAGAGCATGAAGATATATGGGGATCTCGGTGGCGCTCATCTCTCTGGCTCACCAAGACGTCGGCCGAATAGCTGTCGCCCTCCCCCTCATTGGAATCAGCGGCGAGCACATGGCGAACCTTGTCCAGCCCCTCCTCATTGATCACCATCTACTGCCCATGGGCTGGTTCCAAGGCTGGCGGGGGACCGGCCGGGGCGAGCGGCTTCCCCTTCTTCTTCCCCGGCTTGGGGGCATGGGGAGAACTAAAAGAGGGCAAGGCGCCGGTGCCGGATCTATGGACGGGGCAGAAAGATTGGGAAGGAGGAAACAAGAGCCAAGCATGGTAATTTGCAAAGGGCGAGCTGCACTAACAACCGGCGGCTGCTGGGTCTACCGGATATCAAGGTAGCATGGGGAAGTGCAGACGCCCACTTCCCATCAACCGCCACGTGTCTTCAAGGCCGCGGGCTGATTAGGGCCCGCTGTGCTCCGCCCTTGCCCTTTGGCTTCACCTGGAAGCCAAGTCCGAGCACGCCTTGAGCCCGGGGGCTACTGTCGGCATCCTGGATTCGGGGGTATCTAGCCCTGCCTGTCTGCGGCCCATCACGTGGCTCCATCGGCGGCCTGGTACGGCCCGGCTTCAACACCAATAACGCAAGACCCTGGCGAGGGGCCAAGCCTCACGAGGCGGGCAACGCCAAGACCCTCGAAGGAATTGGCCTCCTCAGGAGGGCTCCTAAGGAGCAGACAGTTCTATGCAAGCTACCTCACGAGGCTCAGCTGACGTGAGCCATGATGACCAAGGCCAAGCGGGGCGCCAGGCGGGTGCAGAGCGCAGGTTTCCTCTTCGGTGTAAGGGAGGCAAGCCACAGCTGCGGAGTCCCAAGAAATCAGCCAAAGGTTCCCATTTCAGTGCAACAAGACCAAGACCGCCAGGACGGTAGGACGGAGGTCATCGAAGAGCCCACCGTGGCATCACGACCAGAGGCTTTTCGCAGGCGAAGACCACTTTTGTCAGGATAGACTGTACCACTTGTCCCCTTTTGAATCCGGCCATTGCGGGATCCCTTCCCGCTCATATTTGGGAAGAGGACCAAGTCCACTATAAATAGGACTAGCCACCACCATAGAGAGGGGACAGAGGGACGAGATCAGAACAAGTAGAGCTAGCATACACCATGCCATCCCAAGAACACGTCACCTCCTGAGGCTTGTTCATCCTCTGTACTAGTTCATCCTCAGACCTCTTAGGCAATCCACCACACCATACTGGATTTGGGTATTACACCACAACGGTGGCCCAAACCAGTATAAATCGATGTGTCTTTGTGTCTCTTTGAGCTTGACGCACTAGGCTTAGGAGGATCGCGAGTAGGCAGGCTGGGTAGGTTGAGATGTCAGCAAGCACCCTAGAGTTCGAACCTTTCAAGGGTTTGCGGATCCCTAAATCCGAAAGACTCCAGAAGCGGAGGCAGCACTGCAAGACTCGAAAAAGTACCTCTCCTCTACCGCAAGAGCCGTTGCTGCTATATGTAGTAGCGACGAATCAAGTGGTCAGTGCTGCACTAGTGGCACAAAGAGAAGTTGAGGAAGAAGCAGCGGCCACGGCGAGGCCGTCAGATGATGAGCCGGGGCCTTCCCCAATAGGGCCAGATGCTGGCAAAGCGCGACTCTCGGCGGAACCTAGTCCTGGCGAGACAGGATCTATGCAAGCAAGCAAAGTAAAACAGAAGAAGAAGAAGAAGATGCAGCACCCAGTCTAGTTTGTCATCTCCCTCTTGCAGGGGGCTAAATCAAGGTATTCTGGTATGCGGAAGGTGCTTTTCGGCCTTCTTATGGCCTGAAGAAAGTTGCTTCACTATTTCCAAGCGTATGAGATCACCGTCGGTACTCGCCTCCTGTTGCAACGGATCCTGCACAACGCAGATGCAACCGAGAGGATTGTGGAGTGGGCGTTGGAACTGTCAAGCATGGGTCTAAAGTTTGAAAGAACTTTGACAATTAAGAGCAGAGCCTTGGCAGAGTTCATGACATAATGGACCTCAACCCCTGATGAATCAACATACCACACTTCCTGACAAGGAGACAAGCCATGATTGGATTATGTACTTTGATGGGGTTTTCCCGCTGCAAGGTGCTGCTGCAGGCATGGTACTCGTCGCGCCAACTGGAGAGCACCTCGAGTGCGTAGTCCAGATGCACTTTCCCCGAGAAAAAACAAAAAACAACACTGTAGAGTATGAGGGACTACTTAATTACAGGTCTCAGGATCGCGGCAGACCTCAAAATTAGGAAGCTCATCATCATAGGTGATTCGCAGCTTGTCATTAAGCATGTTAACAAAGATTATCAAAGCCCTTTGATGGAGGCCTATGTAGATGAAGTGAGGAAGTTGGAGGAGCGTTTTGACGGTCTGCAAGGAGAGCATGTTCCTCGAGCAGAAAACAGCATTGCCGACAACTTGTCAAAACATGCTGCCCTGAAGTTGCATGTGGAACCAGGTACCTTTGTGCTCCAATTGGCTCAGCCATCCATTGAACCATCAGCAGGACAGAATAAGCAAAGGAAGGCGGGCCCCGACAAATACTTTCCTGCGGTGCTCCCAGGGGCCACCGACAAGGAAGTTGCCGGGGACCCCGAGCTTGTCGAGGAGCAGCGGGCCCCAGCAGGGCCTCAAGCCCTTGCCATAGAGACAGCTGCCCCCGCGGCAGAAGACATGCCTTTAGTGCTTGTCGTCGATCCTCAGGCTCCGGCATGGGCACAAGACACTATTTGGTTCCTCCAAACACGAGAACTCCCTGAGGAACAGGAAGAGGCACAGAAAGTAGCCCGTCGGTCCAGCATGTACCAGTTTGCGGATGATGACCCTAATCTCAACACCATAAATACCATCTCCCCGAGAAAAAAATAAGGAGCCGCCACCAACTTGTGTTCTGCACCAGGAGGGATGATCTGGAGTATGTGTGAGGCTCCGGGGAGGGGGATTCATCGCCATCATCATCGCCAACCCTTCTTCATCAATAACTTCATTATGCTCACCACCAGGAGTGGTAATTCCTTCGTAGGCTTGCTAGACAGTGATGGAGTTGAATGAGATTTGTCATGCAATCAAGTCAATTTGTTAGGGCTATTCCCTAGTATCCACTATGTTCTAAGAATGATGTTGCTATGACTTTTCTATGCTTAATGCTTGTCACTAGGGCCCCAGTGCCATGATTTTAGATTTGAACCCTTTATGTTTTCATGAATATATTTGAGTTCATGATCCTATTTGCTAGTTATATGCACTGGTTATTGTTCTGATCCATAGAACCCAAAGTCACAATACTTGGATACTCTCCGAGGATGATTGTAATTCCAAGAGTTCACGTATTCACCATATGTTAATGCTTTGTTCAGGTTCTCTATTAATTAAAAGGATGCCTTAGCATCCCTTAGTTACCTTATGGATCCCTATACATCCATCTAGTGCCCCTTAGTGATTTTGGTGTACTGAAAACTTATAGGTTAAGGGACTAATGTGTTTGTGAGTGTACACAGGTTCTATAAATCTATGAGGAGTTTGATATTTATGATGAAAGTTGACCCCTAAAAATGAATGTCTTCAGTTGAAGAATTTGGTTTTCTCGAAGACTTTGAAAATGAGGAAATTGGTGTGACCTTGAAGACTTTGGTATTAATGCGAGGACTAAGAAGCATGAAGATTTTTGCTTTCGTAGTTTCATTTTCTCTTTCTTGAGTCATAGGAGACACCTACTGTTAAATGGGGTCGAGGTAAAACTAAGGAAACACTTTCCAAGTGATGATCATCTCAAAGGATACACGTACCCAATCCTTTCAAGTGAAGCCATCTTAAATGGTTTAGTCAATTTCTTTAGTGACAAAGACGAAGATCTTCTGGTCTCTGAGGAATTTTTTTCTGACTAAGGAGTTAGGAATTCCCCAGTGTGGATTGCCTACAAATGGAGGATCATGTTAGCCCTAAGGAATTTGAGAACCCAAAATTCCGACCGTTGTTGTGCTGCATGCCAGCTATCCAAAATATCCTACCCACCTAATGGTCATATCATCGAAGGGCATTTATGTCTTATCATGTCGGGTTGCTACCTAGGCTATAAATAGCCCCCCTACAACCACTAGCTGGTTGGCTGATCCGAGAGAAACTGACAATTGTCATTGAGAGCATCCCATCCTCCAAGGACTTTGAGAGAAAATCATCAAGTGAGGAAAACCTAAACCCAAACACCTACAACCCAAAGTGATTGAGCATCACTTAAGAGATTGTTCCTGTGTGGAACCGATGCTTGTTACCTATGAGGACTGTGCCCTCTGGATGGTTAGGCATCATGGTCTAGAGCATCCAAAAGGAATTGTGGATCACCGAGTAACTGAGTTTGTGAAGGTTTCGAAGTCACCTGAAGACTTACCATGAGTGTTTGGGCGAGGTCTGTGTGACTTTAGCTAAAGGAGAATATGGTGAGGACTGTGTGTCCTCATGTTTAAATACCTAGCTGCTCCAACCAAACATACAACTGTCACAATAGTTGGAACTGGTCTACCAAATCATCGTCTTCACCAAGCTACTGGTTCTATTTCCTCAACCGTTTCATTTCTTCATTCATGTGTTGATGAACTTGATCGTTACTATTTGAAGACTTTGACTGAAGACTTTCTTAATTTCCTAAATCCTTTTTCATTAGTCACTTTGTCTTCCGCTTGCTTATCCTTTTTACACACTACCTGTACTCTGTGCTTGTTTCATTTCATCATGATGACTGTGCTGCTGCTCTGTTATGCTTGTACCTGAGTACTTATTTTGCTGCTAGTGTTTCGTAGCTTAGGAAATTCCTCACTTAGAATTTCCTTAGTGATGAATTTGTAAAAATGGCATATTCACCACCCTCTAGTTGATATAACGCATGTTCAATTGGTATCAAAGCAAGGTACTCCCTTGTTCTGTGTGATTTTGGTTTAACCACCAGGAGTTTCATTTATGTCGACTGCATGCATGATCAAGGTCTCAGCCGGGAGTCCTACCTTCGATGGGACGGACTACCCCTGTTGGAAGAATAAGATGCACATGCATCTTCAAGCAATTGACAACGATCTATGGTATGTTGTGGAAAATGGCATTCCCTCTATCACTCTTTCCATGAATGATGCTGATGTGAAGAGATTCAAGCAACTTGACCCTCAAACGAAGAATATCATGTGTGGCCATCTGAGCAAAGGACAGTATGGCATAGTTAGTGCTTTTGAGACAGCAAAGCTCATCTGGGATAGGTTGTCCAAGGTCAACGAAGGAGTCTCAACTCAACGTGACTCCCGAGTTGACGTTCTTCGCAATATCTTCAACCGCTTCAAAAGACTCGACAATGAAAATGTTCAACAAACCTTCGATCGCTTCACTAACATCTCAAATGAGCTTCAAGCACTTGGTACCACTGACATCACCGACCATGAGGTGGTGAAGAAATTGCTGAGATCACTTGATTCCTGATTCGATACACTTGCACTGATGATTCAAGAACGTGGAGACTACAAGTCGCTAGATCCTGCTGATATCCTTGAGAGGCTAAATACTCATGAGTTCCAACTTGCTGAGAAGAGAGACTTCTATGGGCCAAGCTATGGAAGATCACATGCGCTGAAGGCCAAGGCAGTCTCTGGATCTGAAGGAGAAGATTCTGATAGCAGCCTTGGTGATCCTAAAGAACTAAGCTAGGAGCTAGTAATGCTTGTGAGGAAATACCAGAAGTTCTCAAGGCGTGGTTGCTTTGGAAAATCTTTGAGAGTGATGACGTGAGATCCGATTCCTCATCCCGTTATTACAAGAAGAGGACTTTCCACAAATGCAAGAAACATGGCCACTACATTACTGACAATCCTCAATGGACAAAGGAATCAAAGAAGAAGAAACACAAAGATGATAGTTCTGATGACTCGAAGAATAAGAAGAAATCATCGAAGTCCTCATCATCAAAATCTTCAAAGTCTTCATCGCACAAGAAGAGCAGTTCCAAAAAGTCTCGGGTATTTATTAGCAAGGAAATGGACTCTGAAGCTGAATCTGAGGAAGAGGAGGAATCTGAAGAGTCAGACTCTGGTGGGGCAATCCTAGCCCTTGCTACTTCTTACGATAGCAAGTTCATCTTCAGCCCTGAGGAAAATGACTTCCCGAACACTGCTGATGCCGGCGATGATGACTACACTTCCACCTATTGCTTCATGGCAAAAGGTGCCAAGGTACTCAAATATCCCTCCTCCAAATCTATTGAGGATGAATCTGATGAAAATCTCAAACCTAGCTATTCCAAACTTGCTAAGATTGCTGTCAAACAACAAAAGGCTTTGGAAAAGATTCAAAATCTGCTAGACAAAAGCGATGACCTGTTGGGTGAGGAATTGGATCGAACTCAAACTGATCATGTTCAACGACTTCAGTCTAAGTTTGATAATCTTCAGAGTCATCATAACTCTCCCCTAGCTGATAATGAAAAGATTTCTGATGAATTTCTTCAAAGAAAGCAAGAACTCGAGAAGTTAAGGGTGAGTTATGATGATATTTAGAAGGAAAATGATTCATTGGTTGCTCAACAGATCAGTTATGCTCAGTAAGAATTCATTCCACCATGTTTGAAATGCATTGAGCGTGAGTCTGCTAATTCTTCACCTGAATGTTCAAATGCTTCTATTCCTACAAATTCTTCAACTATCACTGTGGGCACAAATTCCTCATCTGAGGATACCACAAGTATCACTGACGATAATTCAGGGTTGAAGAAATTGTATGTGACAGGAATATACAAAAGCCTCAAAGGGCATCAGACTCTCTGCAATGTGCTCAAAAAGCATATCTTGAATAGGAACCCTACAAAAGAGGGCATTGTCTTTGAGAGGAAACTCAATGCTGATGGGACCTACTAGAAACATGAGCAGTATCCCAAAATCTCATGGGTTGCTATGAAAGGACCTCCGAAGATCCATCCACTTTATCTGGATTTACTTTTGAATAATCATATTCCTCTGATGAGTCATTTGACTCCAACTATAAATTGTTCAAAAATCAGAATGGTGAAGTATTTGGTAGATATGTTGGAACTAACTGCAGGAATGGTTCCCCTATGAAGAAAATCTGGGTTCCCGAAAGGTGCCTTGAAAGTCTTCAGGTGAATGTCCTCATGACACCACCTGTGAAGAGTAGGAACCGCAGATCAAATTCTTCATATGGACCAACTTCATATGGATCCAAGTCCTCATATGGATCGAATTCTTCGCGTGGATCAAAATCCTCATATGAACATCATCGTGCTAACACTTTTGTTTCGCAGGGAAAATCTAAAGGCAATGAATATGTGCATTATTATTCAAATAATTATGTTCATAAGTCCTCATAGAACTTCTCTTCTTATTCATATGCTTACTCTTACCCTTCTTCTGTGAAACAAAGTGCACTGGCTTCAATGCGACCTTTCTCTTACGGAGCTCGCAGAATAATGAACTCTTTGCCACCCCTTCAGATGTGGGTGATGAAGAAAAATAACTAATCTCTTGTGTAGGGTGAGGTCTCCAGACGAACTTGAATGTCTATAGAATTTGCTGGAGACCTGAATATGCTTGAAAGGACGCAAGGTAACCATGATGAAATCAATTACTCATTTCTCACGTCCTCATTTTGCTATATCTATTATACTACATGAATAAATTCAATCTGATGAATTTGATGTCATATTCTTCACTGATTAAGTATATGAGTTCGTAAGATGCACTAATTCATCTGCAGGATGATCAACCCAAAGCTACTGAGTGGGTCCTCGACAGTGGATGTACAAATCACATGACCGGTGATAGGAACATATTGATGGACACTGCCTTATCTCCATCGCATCTGAAGCATATCACCTACGCAAACAAATGAAAAATCAAGGTATTGGGTCTAGGTAGGGTTGCAATCTCGAAGAATAGACACATGGACAAAGTCATGCTTGTCGAGTCCTTAGGATTCAACCTCATGTCTGTCCCAATGCTTTGTGATCTTGGTATGGTTGTCGTCTTTGGAAAAAATCGTTGTATTGTGCTAATGGAATCTAACAATTCCAAAGTCTTCGATGGCTTTAGGAGAGGAGACTTTTATATTGTTGATTTCTCTGCAGGACCATAGCATGCCACGTGTGTACTTGCAAAAGCTTCAGAAGGCTGGTTATGGCATCGATGACTACATCATGGCATGAGGAACATACATACACTCATGAAGAAGAAGCACGTCATTGGCATCCAGGGTGTCATATTCCTCAAAGATCATCTTTGTGGGGCTTGTGAGGCTGGAAAGATGACCAGAGCCAAGCACCCCTCGAAGACTATCATGACTACCACTCGTCCTTTTGAATTGCTTCACATGGATCTCTTTGGCACTACTCATTATGCAACTCTAACAAATGCAGCATCTCTATATGGCTTTGTCATTGTTGATGATTATTCTCGTTACACATGGGTGTGTATCATCATAACAAAACTGAAGTGCATGAAGTCTTCAAACGATTTTCCTCAAGGGCCTCGACGAACTTCGGTGTGAAGATCAAGCATATCCGGAGTGACAATGGGACCGTGTTCAAGAATACTGGTCTTGATGACTATCTTGATGAACTTGGTATTACTCATGAGTTATCTGCCCCTTACACTCCTCAGCAGAATGGCGTCGTGGAGCGCAAGAACAGGACTCTTGTAGAGATGGATTGCACTATGCTTGATGAATACAAGACACCTCTTTGTTTCTGGCTTGAAGCTATACATACTACATGCCACATCATCAACAGGGTATACATTCACAAATTCTTTGAGAAGACCTCATATGAACTCCTCACTGACAAGAAACCCAATGTGAGTTATTTCAAAGTCTTCGATGCTAAGTGCTGGATTACAGATCCTCATCACAATTCTAAATTTGCACCGAAAGCACATGAAGGTTTTATGCTTGGTTACGGAAAGGACTCACGCACCTACAGAGTCTTCAACACCTATCACCACAAGGTTGTTGAAAGTGTAGATGTGCGGTTTGATGAAACTAACGGCTCGTAAAGGGAACACCTACCTCATGTGCTAGATTAAATGTCATGTGAGGAATCCATCAAGCTCATGGATACTAAGGATGTTATACCCGCTAAAGAATCTACTGAAGAAGTCATTCCAGAACGTGAAGAAAATCATGTTGGTGCACCTGAACAAAATGGATCTAAAGAAAATGCTGAGCCCAATCAAGGTTGTCAAACTGCTCATCCTCGCATTGCAAATGAAGTGCAGATTGAGAGAATCATCGATGGCATCAACACACCAGGTCCTCTGACACGCTCAAAAGCTTCACATTTGTCTAACTTTTGTGGGTACTTTGCTTTTCTCTCTATCAGAGAGCCCACCTAAGTTGATGAGGCATTTCTGGAGCCTGATTGGATTCAAGGTTTGCAAGAGGAATTACATCAATTTGAGCTCAACAATGTGTGGGAGCTTGTCAAGCGACCAGACCCACGCAAGCACAATATCGTTCGCACCAAATGGATCTACCACAAGATGAAAAATTGCCTTGTGGTGAGGCATAAGGCTTATCTTGTAGATCAAGGTTACACACAGGTTGAAGGAATTGATTTCGATGAAAATTTTGCACCTGTTGCTAGACTTGAGGCTATTCACATATTGCTTGCTTATGCTAACCATCATAATACCATCTTATATCAAATGGATGTGAAAAGTGCATTCCTCAATGGTAAGCTTGAGGAAGAAGTATATGTTGCTCAACCACCACGTTTTGAAGATCCTAAGCATCCTGACAAAGTCTTCAGACTCAATAAGGCCCTATATGGCCTCAAGCAGGACCCTCGGGCGCAGTATGATACTCTGAAGGAATTCCTCATGAAGAAAGGCTTCAAACCCGATTCTCTTGACCCAAATCTTTTCACCAAAACATAAGATGAGGAATTATTCATGTGCCAAATATATGTTGATGATATTATCTTTAGTTGTACTAACCAACGTTACAGTGACGAATTTGCCTATATGATGAGTGAAGAATATCAAATGTCTATGATGGGAGAATTGAAATTATTCTTAGGTCTTCAAATTCGTCAACAACGCAATGTCATCTTCATATCTCAAGAGAAATACCTCAAGGATGTGTTGAAGAAATTCAGCATGCAAGATTGCAAACGCGTCAAAATCCCTATGCCCACAAATGGCCATCTATGCACCGATGAAAATGGTAAATACTTCGATCAAAAGGTATACTGCTCCATGATTGGCTCTTTATTGTATTTATGTGCATCTAGGCTGGATATTATGCTTAGTGTTTGCACGTGTGTCTGATTTCAAGCTACACCAAACGAATCACACCATAAGGTTGTGAAACATATTCTTCGATATCTAGCTCATAATCCAAAACTTGGATTATGGTATCCCATTGGATATTCTGACTCAGACTATGCTAGTGATCGCGTAGATCGCTAGTCAACATCAGGCATATGTCATTTCCTCAGACAATCATTGGTATGTTCGTCCTCGAAGAAGCAAAACTGTTTATCACTCTTTATTGCTGAAGCTGAGTACATTGCTGCTGCTTCTTGCTGTGCTCAAATTGCTATGGATGAAGCAAACCCTCAAGGACTATGGCATCAATATGAAGAATGTACCACTCTACAGCGACAATGAGAGTGCCATCAAGATTGCTCGTAACCCAGTTCAGCACTCGAAGACTAAGCACCTCCAAATTTGTCATCATTTTCTTCGAGATCGTGTGTTGAAGGGCGACATCTCCATCGACCACATGAAGATTGAAGATCAGCTGGCAGATATCTTCACAAAGCCCTTGGATGAGAAGAGATTTAGCAAGTTGCGGCGTGAGCTAAATATCTTAGAATCTTCGAATGTTCTTTTAAAAGACACACATCCTAAAACTTATGCAAAATTAACGACTTAGATGTGCAACACACGAAGTAACGTTTTTTTCAATCAATGAAGACTAACCCTCTAAGTGTGAAGAAATTAATGAAGAATTTGATTCTCAAAACCCTATGACAATTGTACACGGTGTCTGAAATCTTCATTCTTATATGGTGGGTCACGCCACCAACCGAAGTTGAACACTTCAAATTTGAGTTTTTCTTCATTTTGCAAATTCTTCAAATTTTCAAATTCTTCAACTTTGCAAAATCTTCAATCTTTTCATCTAGTGTTTTTCATTGCCTATATATATATATGTGTGTGTGTGTGTGTGTGTATGTATATATATATATATATATATATATATATATGAGTTTTCATGTCCTCAAAAGCATTCAATTATTGCTAATTCTTCAAGTTCACTTTTCATCTAAGTGAATGTGATTGGACCCATCCCCCCTCTATGCTAAACTCAACCCAGTCTGTTCACAAATTCTTCATGTGCGTTCTATTTTGAAACTTGTTCAAAATCTTCACTATGTCCATTACAGCTGAAGAATTGGTGAACGAAACATTAAAATTTTAATATATTTTTTTTTCAGCTTTTGCCACTCAAACCGTTCCGCATCCCACGACAGGATTAATCTATTAACCCACGATCTACCACTATCTAATCCTCTCTCTACATGGGTGACACATGTCGCTAGGATAGCAAGGGTCATGGGCATGTTCGTCCATATTCTTCTGACGGGCAGTTTTTCACCATGGCTCTAAATACCCCTCCCTTCGTCTTACTTCCTTTACTCCACTCGACCTCAACTCGGTCAAGCTCTCGGACCTAGTGCTGCTGCTACACTCCATCTTCTCTGGTGAGGAAGAGCTTCACCGCCTCGACCTCGTCGATGTCATACTCGCACCAGCTGTGGTAATCTTCAATCTGCCGCCGCCGTAGCTGTCTCTCACCGCCAAGTTAGGACATGGGTGATCTGAATAGGACGAACTTCTTCATCTCTATTCCAAGTTTGTCGTTTCTTCGTCCAGGGTAACTAAAATCTGATTTTACTACCCTACTTTGATTCTCAAGTTTTCCACAAAATATTCAAAAGTTGTTTATTCTTCAACCTCATAATCGTTAAACACCTAATTACATCAATTCCTTGATTTGTTTCTCTAAGCAATGTTTTTATCCAAGGTTCCTCAAATTTTGTGGATTTACTAATCCTATGTCAAGAATGCTTAGTTAAATTCTTCAAGACACCCTGGTCAAATTCCTCAAACTTGATACTTCCGAAAAAATTCTGACAACGCATATGAACTCTCCAAATTCTTTGCACCTATATTGTATTCATAGGTACAAATGTAAGTTGTTGAATCACTATGTTCTCATCAACTTAACTCATTTGCACTGTTTCCTGAAGATAAATTGCATACTTCCTCAGAAACATCAATTGTTCAAATTCCTTATGTGAAGAAAATGGCTGAAGGTAAAAGACCTCAGAAGGGAGGAAAGATACCAGAGTGCAACACTGCTTTTGAGATCCACGATGACCGACATGTAGGGTACTGTATTCCTGATGAGGAAATTCATGGCAAAGAAAACAAGAATCAGCGCAAAGTGCGCATACAAAGGATTGAGAGAAGATGGGCTAAGGAATGGAGGGAATGTCATTATGTTACCCCAAGTACATGAAGAGAGTCGCGGTTAACACTCCGTGTCCAAGACCTCCATTGGCTCTAGGCCAAGAAGTTGATCCCTCAAGCATTAGGCACGGTGAGGAATTTCCTAGAGAATGGGCCAAGGTTGCAAAAGAAGCAGTGAAGAAATTCGATGCAGACTCTGCTGCTGCTACTGCTGCTGAGGCCTCTGCTAGCAAGCCTAAGAAGGCTCTGCGAAAGAAATCAGCAGTGAAGCCGAGTTCCTCAATAGCAATGCCCTCACAGCCAACACCAAAAACCTCAAAGCAAATTCCTTAGGCAAGTTCCTCAAGGGCAGATCAAATTCCATCCATTAACTCGGAATCCTCTACTACTGCTGCAAAGTCCTCAACACCTGTGCATCTAGCCATGTGTCAAAGGACTACGGGCTTCTCAATTTCTTCAGGAGCACCTGTTAGTTCCTCAGCTCCACCACCGTCCTCAACTGGTCCAATTCTGTTGAAGAAAAAGGCCACTGCTGGATGTGGCTCAAGGCAAAGTCCTCACAAGAAGAAAGTTGCTCTTCAAGTTCCGTCTGATGACTATGAAGATGATGATGAAGAACTTGCAGAAATCATCAGGAACAGGCAAGAAAGGGCCACTAGACCCAAAGGAAGTATTGTGCCTCTCATGCTGGATCCGAAGAAGATCCTGGACTTCATTGACCTCTGGCACAAGGATCCAAACACTCCTATGCCTAAGCTAAACCTCACTCTTGCCCAAAGTCATATGTTGACGAACTTCATCAATGAATAAAAATGGAAAATTGAGAAGGCCAGACAACTCAAGATGACTCAATATAGAAAGGAGAGATTTATGAAGAAAAATGTTCTGAATATGACTCCTGAAGAACATGTAAACTTGCAAAAGGGGATCAAAAACCTCAGCGCTAAATTTGACACCTATCGTGCAGATTGGCTAGGTGCCATGGTCAGATTCATCAAACTCTCCATGACCGTCAAGGTGAATGTTGTAGCATCATCACGACAACAAACTCCTCAGGCTGATGCTTCTATTTAGTCTGATGAAGAAACTGAAAAAGCAGCTAATGAAAATTAGGCTGGTAATGGAACTGAAAATACCAGGGCTGCTGAAGAAATTCTAGCTTCTGAAGAAATTGCCAGGGCAACCTCCAATGTTGCGCCTGAAGAAATTGCACAAACCAGGGCAACTGCATCAGTTTTGCCTGAAGAAACTGCATGAACTTCATCTGCTCCTCCTGTAAAGTCATCACAGATGAAGAATGTCATCCTTCCTTCTGCATTAGAAGTGAAGAAAACCAAGGCTGCGGAGAAGGCAGCTGTGAAGAAAAGGAAAGAATCAACGACTGCAGAGTCTTCAGCTCCCAAGAAAGTGAAGACTTTGTCAAGTTCCTTCACCAATCCCATTGATGTTGTTCCAATCTTTATTGTGCAATCCCAGGAAACCATTCCTTTTGGAGAAGAATATGTCATTCCAGATGAAAGTGGTGAGGAAAATCCTTCTGCTGCTTCTTTAGAGCAGTTGGATGAAGAAATTGTAGTGGAAGATATCCCTTCAACCCCATTGGTATCCTCGCCCATGCCTTAGTACACAGCTGAAGAGGTAGGCATTGAAGAATTGGAAGATGAGGATGTGGACATTAGATCTACAACACCAGTTCTAAATGATGACTATTGGGAAAGTCATCATCCCAATTCACCATTGACCAAACCTCTGCGTCAGATTCCTCAGTCCCCAGTACATACTGAAGAAATTCATACGGGATCTGAAGGATATCAAACTTCACTTATTTCCATTCCTGAAGAAGTTCTAGCTTTTGCAGCTGAAGAAATGGAGACCCAGACAACTTCTATTGAAACAGCCGCAGAAATTCCTCAGTCTGCGGCTCCACGGGTTGTGCACCAAGAGGCTGTCAAGTCTTCAACTGTGAATCTTCGTCCCAAGCAACAAAATCCTCATACAAAGTAGCAAAAGTTCAAGGATGACAATTTCTTCACTGAGCACCATTTCTGCACTAAACTCAATAACTATGACTCGGCAAGACTTCCACGCAAGCAGTTCTAGACTACTAGTCAGATGCACTTCTATTCATCAATCTTATTTCATAAGGACAAGGTATTTGAGCACTGTCAAATTCCTCATGTGGATATGGAGTCACTCACGTGCTTCCAGCCTTTCCTGAGTGCTCTTCATGACGCTGGGCTCTTGAACATCTGTGCTAACATCTGTGACTGGAATGAAGAGCTAATTCTTAAATTTTATGCCACACTACACCTCACTCGAAATGTGGAAGATGTGAATTCATGGGTGCTTGATTGGATGACTGAGAATACGCATTACAAAGCACCCGCCTCTAAATTGCTTCACATCGTCATAGTCCATCCTCCTGTTGAACACGCACGACCCGTATATGAGGAACCTAAACTTTCACATCATCTGATGCAAGCACTGCTGAAGCCTCTGAAACCTTGCCAAGATCCAAGAACTACATTCCTTGTGAAGGAATTGCTCTATGTGCCAAGGACAATCTACCGCATCCTCACTAGAACCTTCAGTCCAATCAACAGCCACAACTCTGATGAAGAAGAGGTTGTTGGCATCCTGAAGAATCCGTTGTTCAATACCATGCATGGCATTCCCATAAACTACCATTATTTCTTCATTACGACTTTGGCAAATGCAGCTATGTCACCTTTTGAGTTGAACCCTTACGCTCCCTGGATCATGAATTTCATCAGATCAAGGTCTTCAATGCATTACGAGGAAGAATTTCAGAACCACCTCAGCTTCTTGCCTCCTATTGAAGTCATCAAAAGGACTATTTCCTCAGCTGATTAGAAAGGCGAGGTTGCTATCATTGATGAAGGTACTCGTCCATTGGATGGTCAGTTTTGCAAAGCTGCATCTTATTCAACCAATGATGACTCTGCAACTCAAGACTCTGCCACAAAAGCTTCAAAGCCAGTTTCTCAAGACACTGCTCCATGAGTGATGACTGATCGTGAGCTTATTCTAAGTCTTCATTAGAAGGTCGATCGCAATCACAAGTGGGTCAAGCATCAGTTTGGTGCTATTCATAGGAATATGACTGTCACGCAAAACACTGTGAAGAAGAATCACTACTACTTGCATGAAGTCTTCGACTACTCTTGGGCTATTCTGTCTCTTCTATATAGTGAAGAAGATCTCCAGAAGATGGGCTTCTAATAGGACTTTGACTGGTCCCAGCCTCCTTCATAGAAATTCAAGAAAGTCAAAGTTCCTCGGCTAGTTACCAGTTCATATTCTTCATCGCGCGAGAAGGATGAAGCTAAAGATTTGAATGACACTATGGTATGCCCTACATCAACAGACGATCCCAACAACGCTGGCACTCCTCCATCGACATCATGATGATATTCTTCTAGGGCGTTAGTCCTCATTTTTCGTCCCTTTTGGTCATTTGATGACAAAGGGGGAGAGATTTGAGTTAGTCTTCAAGTGAGTCTCTTATATGGGCATTTTTCTGTTAAGTTACAACTCTTGCTCTTCTGAGGTGTTTGCTTTGATGAGTTGTAAACTTAGTTCCTATGGTGGTTTGATACTTTTGGCTTCTTTCTGCGTGCTTATTTCCTCAAGTACCTTAATGCACGCATGCTCAATTTCGTCATGCATTTCAAATTCTTCATATTATATGTGCATTTGCTATCCAAAGCAAATTCCTAAAATATGCACATCTTTAGGGGGAGTTCTTATATATCTTGGAATCAAATTCCTCAATACCAGTATTTACACTTCATATGTTTATCCCCATTGAAAACTTAACCTATTTGTCATCAAACACCAAAAAGGGGGAGACTGTAAGTGCATCTAGTGTCCCTTAGTGATTTTGGTGTATTGAAGACATATAGGTTAAGGGACTAATGTGTTTGTGAGTGTAGACAGGTTCTATAAGTCTATGAGGAGTTTGATATTTGAGATGAAAGTCGACCCCTAAAAATGAATGTCTTTAGTTGAAGACTTTGGTTTTCTCGAAGACTTTGAAAATGAGAAAATTGGTGTGACCTTGAAGACTTTGGTATTAATGCGAGGACTATGAACCATGAAGACTTCTGTTTTTGTAGTTTCTTTTTCTTTTTCTTGATTCATAGGAAACGCCATAATGTTAAAGGGGGTTGGGGTAAAACTAAGGAAACACATTACAAGTGATGCTCATCTCAAAGCCTACACCTACCCAGTCCTTTCGAGTGAAGCCATTGGAAATCTCATATAGTTCAGTCAATTTTTTTAGTGAGAGAGACGAAGATCTTCTAGTCTCTGAGGAATTTGTTCTGATTGAGGAGTTAGGTATTCGCCAGTGCGGATTTCCAACAAAGTGAGGATCCTGATAGCCCTGAGGAATTAGAGAACCCAAAATTCTGAACATTGCTGTGCTGCGTGGCAGCTGTCCAAAATATGCTACACACCTAACGGTCATATCACTGAAGGGCATTTATGTCTTATCATGTTGGGCTGCTCCCTAGGCTATAAATAGCCCCCCTACAACCACTAGATGGTTGGCTCCTTCGAAAGAAACTGCCACTTGTCATTGAGAGCATCCCATCCTCCGAGGACATTGAGCAAAAATCATCAAGTAAGGAAAAGCAAACTCAAACACCAACAACCCAATGTGATTGAGCATCACTTGATGAGGACATGACTACCTTGTATATTGCATACATGTATATTTGTGAGGTGATCTCTAATGCAAACTACATAATAATTTATTTATGTCATCCAGGACAAAAATACTTCACAGACTTTTGTGCCATGTCTAATTGCAGGTGTATGGGACTGTAAGTGCATCTAGTGCCCCTTAATGATTTTGGTGTACTGAAGATTTATAGGTTAAGGGTCTAATGTTTTTATGAGTGTACACAGGTCTATAAGTCTATGAAGAGTTTGATATTTACACAGAAAGTTGACCCCTAAAATGAATATCTTCGACTGAAGATTTTGGTATTTCTGAAGACTTTCATGAAGACTTTGAAAGTGAAGAGATTGGTGTGTCCGTGAAGACTTGATATACATGCGAGGAATATGAAGCTTGAAGACTTTCGTTTTCATAGTTTTGTTTTTCTCCTTCTTGGGTCATAGGAAACACCGTACTGTTAAAGGGGGTGAAGGAAATACTAAGGAAAAATTTCCATGTGATGCTCAACTCAAAATCCTACACCTACCAATCCCTTCGAGTGAAGCCATTGGAAATCTCATACAGTTCAGTCAATTTCTTCAGAGACAGAGACGAAGTTCTTCTGGTCGCTGAGGAATTTGTTCTGACTAAGGAGTTAGGAATTCACCAGTGCGGATTGCCTACATAGTGAGGAACCTGATAGCCCTAAGGAATTTGAGAGTCAAATTCCCGACCGTTGCTATGCTATGCGCCAGCTCTCCCAAAATATCTTATCCACATAACGGTCATATCATTGAAGGGCATTTATGTCTTATCATGTCGGGCTGCTCCCTAGGCTATAAATAGCCGCCCCCTACAACCACTAGCTAGTTGGCTGCTCCAAGAGAAACTGACACTTGTCATTTGAGAGCAACCCATCCTCCGAGGACTTTGAGCGAAAATCATCGAGTGAGGAAAATCCCAAACCCAAACACCCACAAACCCAAAGTGATTGAGCATCACTGAAGAGATTGATCCTGCGTGGATCCGACGCTTGTTACCTTTGAAGACTGTGCTTCTTCCAGACGGTTAGGCGTCATGGTCTAGAGCATCCAAGAGGAATTGTGGATCGCCGAGTGACCGAAGTCTGTGAAGGTTTGGAAGTCGCCTGAAGACTTACCACGAGTGATTGGACGAGGTCTGTGTGACCTTAGTTCAAAGAGAATACGGTGAGGACTTGGTGTCCTGAGCTGCGTGCTCAGTGACTGGGTGTCCAGGACTGTGTGTCCTCGAGTTTAAATACTCAGCCGCTCCAACCAGATGTACAACTGAGACAGCAGTTGGAACTGGTCTACCAAATCATTGTCTTCACCAACCTTACTGGTTCTATTTCCTCAACTCTTTCATTTCCTCATTACTGTGTTGAGTGTTTGTTCATATCTGTGTTTGAAGACTTTGACTGAAGACTTTCTCAATTTCCTCAGTTCAATTTCTTCCGTCTGTTTTGTCTTCATCTTGTGTTATCCTGTGTTTACGCTTTCTGTACTCTGTGTTTGTCCTCATTTCATCATGATGACCATGTGTGTATTCTGTCATGCTTACTTCTGAGTACTTATTCCGCTGCAAGTAGTTCTTCGCTAAGGAATTTCCTCACCGGCAAATTCCTCGGTGAAGAATTCATAAAAATCGCCTATTCACCCCCCTCTAGTCGATATAATGCACTTTCAATTGGTATCAGAGCAAGGTACTCCCTTGTTCTGTGTGATTTTGGTTTAACCACCTGGAGTTCTAGTTATGTCGACTGCAGGATCGAGGAACGTTTCCTGTCCCATCTTTGACGGTCATGAGTATCCTCGGTGGAAGGCCATGATGAAAAAGTGACTCATGGCTATGGACAGCGAACTGTGGACCGTCACCGAGATCAGTCTTACCGATCTATGCAAGATGGCTGAGGCTGATGACATTCGCAAGTACACACTGCTTAACCTCACAGCGAAGGATGTCATCTGCTCTAGTCTGTCCCGAAATCAGTTCAGGAACGTCATGCATCTCAATCACGCGAAGCTAATCTGGGACCGTCTCTCTGAGGTCTATGAAGGTCATCGGACTCGTCATGATCCTTGGTTTGAGGATTACAAGGAATCTCTCAATGCGATGACATTCAAACCAGAATCATCATCGTCTACCCCTGCCTTATGGCAAACGGTGCTGAGGTAACCGAATCCTACCTATCCGAATCTAGGGATGATGAATCTGGCGATGAATTTGGACCTAGCTATGTCAAACTTGCTTCCCTTTCCACTAAACAACAAAGAGCCTTGGAAAAAGTTCAATACATGCTAAATAAGAGCGATGATATGTTGGGTGAAGAAATGGATCAGTCAAAAGCCTTGGCTGAAAGTCTTCAGGGACTCCATTCCAAGTTTGACGACCTTCAAGGTCATCATAACGCTCTCTTATCTGATCACGAGAAGCTTTCTCTTGAACTTCTTCAAAGAAAGCAAGATCTTGAGAAGCTAAGAGTGAGTTATGAAGATCTTCAGAAGGAGCGCGATTCATTACTTGCTCAACAAATCAGCGCTACTCAGGAAGAATTTGATCCTCCATGCTTAAAGTGCATTGAACGTGAATCTGCTAATTCTTCACCTGAATGTTCAAATGCTTCAAATGTTACAAATTCTTCACCTGCCTCTGCTATCACTAATTCCTCATCTGAGGACATTGCTAGTATCACTGACGATGCAGGGCTGAAGGAATTGTATATGACAGGCATGTACAAAAGCCTCAAAGGGCATCAGACTCTTTGTGATGTGCTTAAAAAGCAGATCCTCAACAGAAACCCTAGGAAAGAGGGTATTGCCTTTGAGAGGAAACTCAATGCTGATGGAACATATTGGAAGCCTGAGCAGTACCCCAAAACCTCATGGGTTGCTGCAAAGGGACCTCCAGTTGATCCATCTAACTTATCTGGCTTTACATGTGAATCTCCTCATTCTTCTGATGAGTCATTTGACTCCAACTATAAACTGTTCAAAAATCAGAATGGTGAAGTATTTGCTAGATATGTTGGCACTAACTGCAGGAACGGTTCCCCTATGAAGAAAATCTGGGTTCCCAAAAGTTATGTTGAAAGTCTTCAGGTGAATGTCCTCATGACACCACCAGTGAAGAATAGGAACCCCAGATCAAACTCTTCATATGGACCAAATTCTTCATATGGATCCAAGTCCTCATACGGACCAAATTCCTCACATGGATCAAATTCCTCAAAAGGATCAAAATCCTCATATGAACATCATCGTGCTAACAACTCTGTTTCGCAGGGTAGAGCTAAGGGCTATGAATATGTGCATTATTCTTCAAATCATTATGTTCATAAGTCCTCGAAGAATTTCTCTGCTTATTCATATGCTTACCCTAACCCCTCTTATGTGAAACGAAGTGGACTGGCGTCCATGCCACCTTTCTCATATGGTGCTCGCAGAGTGATGAATTCTTTGCCACCCCTCCAGATGTGGGTGGTGAAGAAAAAGAACTAATCTCTTATGCAGGGTCAGGTCTCCAGTCGTGCTCAAAACGACTGAAGAATTTGCTGGAGACCTGAACAGTGCCTGAAAGGACGCAGGCGAATCATGATGAAATGAACTTTCATTTCACACGTCCTCATACTGATTATCTGATCAAATTACTTGATGAAATTGAACTGATGATACTGATGTCATATTCTTCACTGATGAAGTATATGAGTTTGTAAGCTGCACTAATTCATCTGCAGGATGATCAACCCAAAGCAAATGAGTGGGTCCTCGATAGTGGATGTACAAATCACATGACTGGTGACAAGAATCTATTGATGGATGCTCCCTTAACTCCGTCACATCTGAAGCATATCATCTTCGCTGACAAAGGCAAAAGTCAGGTATTGGGTCTAGGTAAGGTTGCGATCTCTAAGGATCGACACATGGACAAAGTCATGCTTGTCGAGTCCTTAGGATACAACCTCATGTCTGTCTCAATGCTTTGTGATCTTGATATGGTTGTTGTCTTTGGCAAGTATCGTTGTGTTGTGATCATGGAAGCTGACAATTCCAAAGTCTTCGAAGGCTTTAGGAGAGGAGACTTGTACATTGTTGATTTCTCTACAGGACCACAACCTGCCGTGTGCTTACTTGCAAAAGCTTCAGAAGGCTGGCTATGGCATCGACGACTTGGTCACGCAGGCATGAGGAATTTGCACACGCTTGCGAAGAAGAAGCATGTCATTGGCATTGAGAATGTCAAATTCCTCAAGGATCACTTGTGTGGTGCCTGTGAAGCTGGGAAGATGACTAAGGCCAAGCATCCAGCGAAGACTATCATGACCACCACTCGACCATTTGAATTGCTTCACATGGATCTCTTCGGTCCTAATCATTATTCTGCTGTGACTAATGATGCATCTCTATATGGCTTTGTTATTGTTGATGATTACTCTCGTTACACATGGGTACACATTGTTACTTACAAACATGAAGTGCAGGAAGTCTTCAAACGATTTTCCTCGAGGGCTTCAACCAACTTTGGTGTGAAGATCAAGCACATCAGGAGTGACAATGGAACTGAGTTCAAGAATTCCGGTCTTAATGACTATCTTGATGAACTTGGTATTACTCATGAGTTATCTGCTCCTTATACTCCTCAGCAAAATGGCGTCGTGGAGCGCAAGAACAGAACTCTTGTTGAGATGGCTCGCACTATGCTTGATGAATACAAAACATCTCATCGTTTTTGGATTGATGCAATTGATATCGCGTGCCACATCATCAACAGAGTATATCTTCACAAATTCTTCAAGAAGACTACCTATGAACTCCTCACTGACAAGAAACCCAATGTGTGTTATTTCAAAGTCTTCGGTGCTAAATGTTGGATTAGAGATCCTCATCACAATGCTAAATTTGCACCGAAAGCACATGAAGGTTTTATGCTTGGTTATGGAAAAGACTCGCACACCTACAGAGTCTTCGACATCACTCTTCACAAGATTGTTGAAACTGTAGATGTGCGGTTTGATGAAACTAATGGCTTGCAAAGAGAGCACCTACCTTCTGTGATAGATGAACCAGCACCTGAGGATTCTATCAAGTTTAAGGCTACTGAGGATGTCATTCCTACCGAAGAATCTACTGAAGAATTCATTCCAGAACGCGAAGATCGTCGAGCTGATGTACCTGAGGAAAATGTTGGACAAATTCCTCAACGACAACCAGCTCATCCTCGCGTTGCAAAAGAAGTGCAAGTTGAAAAGATCATCGATGACATTGAAGCACCAGGTCCTCTCACACGCTCAAAAGCTTCACATTTATCTAACTTTTGTGGGCACTATGCTTTTGTCTCTATCATAGAGCCCACTAAGGTAGATGAAGCATTTCTGGAGCCTGAGTGGATTCAGGCCATGCAAGAAGAATTACATCAGTTCGAGCTCAACAATGTCTGGGAACTGGTCAAACGTCCAGATCCTCGCAAGCATAATATCATTGGCACAAAGTGGATCTACCGCAACAAGCAAGATGAAAATGGCCTTGTGGTGAGGAATAAGGCACGACTTGTAGCTCAAGGCTACACACAGGTTGAAGGAATTGATTTCGATGAAACTTTTGCACCTGTTGCTAGACTTGAGGCTATTCGCATATTACTTGCTTATGCTAACCATCATAATATCACTTTATATCAAATGGATGTGAAAAGTGCATTCCTCAATGGTAAGCTTGAGGAAGAAGTATATGTTGCTCAACCCCCAGGTTTTGAAGATCCAAAGAATCCTGACAAAGTCTTCAGACTCAACAAGGCCCTCTATGGCCTCAAGCAGGCCCCTCGGGCGTGGTATGATACTTTGAAGGAATTCTTCGTGAAGAATGGCTTCACACCCGGTTCACTCGACCCTACTCTCTTTACTAAATCTTATGATGGTGAACTGTTTGTGTGCCAAATATACGTTGATGATATTATCTTTGGCTGTACTGACCAACGTTATAGTGATGAATTTGCCTATATGATGAGTGAAGAATATCAAATGTCTATGATGGGAGAGTTGAAATTCTTCTTAGGTCTTCAAATTCGTCAACAGCACAATGGCATATTCATATCTCAGGAGAAATACCTCAAGGATGTTCTGAGGAAATTCGGCATGCAAGATTGCAAAGGAGTCAAAATTCCTATGCCCACAAATGGCCATCTATGCACTGATGAAAATGGTATTGACTTTGATCACAAGGTATACCGCTCCATGATTGGTTCTTTATTGTACTTATGTGCATCTAGGCTAGATATGATGCTTAGTGTTTGCATGTGTGCCCGATTTCAAGCTACACCGAAGGAATCACACCATAAGGTTGTGGAGCATATTCTTCGATATCTAGCTCACACACCAACACTAGGATTATGGTACCCCAAGGGCTCTACTTTTGATCTCATTGGATATTCTGACTCTGACTATGCTGGTGATCGTGTGGACCGCAAGTCAACATCTGGTACTTGTCATTTCCTCGGACGATCTTTGGTCTGTTGGTCCTCGAAGAAACAGAACTGCGTATCACTGTCTACTGCTGAAGCTGAGTACATTGCTGCTGGTTCTTGCTGTGCTCAATCGTTGTGGATGAAGCAAACTCTCAAGGACTACGGCATCAACATGAAGAATGTGCCTCTCTACTGTGACAATGAGAGTGCCATCAAGATTGCTCACAACCCAGTTCAGCACTCGAAGACAAAGCACATTCAGATTCGTCATCATTTTCTTCATGATCATGTGTTGAAGGGCGACATTTCTATTGAGCATGTGAAGACTGAAGAACAGCTAGCCGATATCTTCACAAAGCCCTTGGATGAGAAGAGATTTAGCAAGTTGCGGTGTGAGCTAAATATCTTAGAGTCTTCGAATGTTCTTTGAAAAGGACACACATCCTAACACTTATGCAAAATTGATGACTTAGATGTGCAACACATGAAGAAACGTTTTTCTTCAATCAATGAAGAATAACACTCTAAGTGTGAAGAAATTAATGAAGAATTTGATTCTCAGAACCCTACGACAATTGTACGCGGTGTCTGAAATCATCATTCTTATACGGTGGGTCACGCCACCACAAAAGTTGAAAATCTTCAATTTGAGTTTTTCCTCAGTTTTGAAATTCCTCAGTTTTTCAAATTCTTCAACTTTGCAAAATCTTCATTGTTTCCGTCGTTTTTCTTCATTGGCTATATATATATATATATATATATATATATATATATATATATATATATATATATATATGGTTTATGTCCTCTACAACATTCACTTATGGCTATTTCTTCAAGTTGCATTTTCTGCTAAGTGAATGTGATCGGACCCTTCCCCCTCTATGCTATACTCAACCCAATCTATTCACAAATTCTTCATGTGCGTTCTATTTGAAACTCGTTCAAAATCTTCACTATGTCCTGTCAGCTGAAGAAATTGTGAACGGAACTTTAAAACTAATCTTATCCAAATATTCAGTTTTGCCGCTCAAACCGTCTCGTATCCCACGACAGACTTATCTATTCACCCACGATCTAACACGATCTCCACCTTCAGTACGTGGGTGACACATGTCAAGCGAATGAGAAGGGCCAGGGGCACGTTCTTCCTAAATCTTCGGGCGAACAGTTTTTCACTGTGACTATAAATACCTCCTCACCCTTCCTCACTTCCTTTACTCTGCTCGACCGCTCTCTCTCTCGCTCGAGCTTCTCAAACCCTAGCGCCACCACTACTCCATTATCGCCGGTGAGGAAGAGCTTCACTGCCTCGACCTCTTCGCCGTCGTACTCGCGCCAGCTGCGAAAGTCTTCACTCCGCCGCCGCCGTAGCTGTCTTCCTCCGCCAAGTTAGGGCGTGGAAGATCTGAACTAACGAACTTCAAATCTACACTTCTCAGTTCGTCGTGTTCGTCATCAAGGGTAATTTAAAGTTACTTTTACTGCCCTCTTTGATTCAAATTTTCTCTAAAAATCTTGAAAGGTGTTTTATTCTCCAAATCCTCACACACAAAACACCTCACTAGTCATCTGTTCTTGATTCGTTTCTCTAAGCATCATTTATCTTCAAGATTCCTCAATTGTGTGGATCCTCAAATCTATACAACTCTGGAACATAAGACAAAGAACGCTTAGTGAAATTCTTCAAGACTCATCTGGTCAAATTCCTCAAACTTGTTCATTTTGAAAATCTTCTGAGAACGCATATGACCTCTTCAAATTCCTCGCAACTATACTCTTTTCGCAGGTACTCATGCCCGCTGCTGAATCACTAGGTTCTCATCAACTTAACTCATTTGCAGCGTTCCTCGAAGAAAAGTTGCATAGTTCTTCAGAGAATTCAATTGTTGAAATTCCTCATCTGAAGAATATGGCAGACGGTAAGAAACCACAGAAAGGAGGAAAGAAGCCTGAGGTCATGACTGCATTTGAAATTCCTGAGGACATCTATGCTGACTATTGCACACCTGATGAAGCCAAGTTTGGAAAAGAGAACAAAAATCAGCGCAAGGTGCGCATACAGAGGATTGAAAGGAGATGGGCAAGAGAATGGAGGGAGTACAAATATGTAACTCCAAAGTATATGAAGAAATTCTCTCGAAATCCTCCATGCCCAAGAGCTCCATTGGCACCTGGTCAAAAAGCTGATCCCACCAGCCTCAAGTGCGGTGAGGATTTTCTTGAAGAATGGGCCAAACGCCAAGCCAAGTTGGCAAGACAAGCCAAAGAAGCAGTAAGGAAATTTAATGAAGACTCTGCTGCTACTGCTGCCACAAAGGCCTTTGACAAGCCTAGAAAATCAATGGCAAAGAAGCCTGCTCACAAGCCAAGTGCTTCATCAACTATGCCCTCATGGCCAAGTTCCTCAGCAATGCCCTCTCGTCCAGAATCTTCAAAGCCCTCACGGCCAATGCCTCATGCTGCTCCTGCTCCTCCAAAGTCCTCAGTTGCTCCGGCAAAGTCCTCAACACCTGTACATCTGGCCACATGCCAAAGGACTGCAGGCATCTCCATTGCCTCTAGTGTTTCAGCGAGTTCCTCAGCTGCACCAAATTCTTCATCAGGCCCCACTCTGCTGAAGACCAAGGCCACTGCTGGACGAGGTCCTCGGCCTAGTCCGAAGAAGAAACAAGTTGCCGTCCAAGTGCCATCTGACGATGAAGCTGATGATGATGAACTTGCAGAAATCATCAGAGGTAGGCAAGAAAGGGCCGCTAGAGCCAAAGGGACAACAGTGCCACTGCTTTCGGATCCAAAGGCGATCCTCGACTACATTGATCTCTGGTACAAGGACCCAAACACTCCTATGCCTGATTTTCATTTGACTCCTGGCAAAAGTCACATGCTAAACCATTTCATCTCTGAAGAGAAATGGAAATTTGAGAAGGCCAGACAAATCAAGAAGGCTCAGTTCAGGAAAGAGAAGTTCCTGAAGAACAATGTTGTCAAAATGACACCTGATGAACTCCTCACGATCCAGTCTGAAATCAAAGCCCTCGGCGATGATTTCAATGCTTATTATGCTGATTGGCAAGGAGCCAAAGTCAGGTTCGTTAAACTGACTGAGAAGTTCACCAATGTTGCAGCACCATCGCAACAAGAAATTCCTCAAGCTGAAGCCTCTGCTCAGCAAACTGAAGAACATGCCAGCACCGCTGATGATTTTCAGACTGCTGAAGAAAATGCTAGTTCCAGGGCTGATGACTCCATTCCAGCCGCTGAAGAAATTGCCAGGGCATCCACTAGTGGTGCGCCTGAAGAAAATGAAGAAGTCAGGGCAACTGCATCAGTTGCGCCTGAGGAAATACAGACAGATTCCTCAGCTCCTCCTGCGCCTACCCCAACTCCTACCCTACCATCTGCATCAGATGTGAGGAAGACAAAGGCTGCAGAAAAGTCTGCAGTAAAGAAAAGGAATGCATCATCTGCTTCAGATTCTTCAGCTCCGAAGAAAATGAAGACTATGACCAGCTCACTTGAGAATCCAATTGATGTTGTTCCAATTTCCTCCTTGCCATCAAAGGACCTTGTTCCTTTTTGTGAAGAATATGTGATCCCTAGCGGATCTGATGAAGATAATCATTCTGTTGCTTCATTAGAGCAGATTGATGAAGAAATTTAAGTGGATGCGATCCCTTCAATGCCTGTTGCTTCCTCGCCAATGCCTCAGTTCATAGCTGAAGAGGCTGGCGTTGAAGAAATTGAAGATGAAGACGTGGATATTGGATGCACCACGCCTGTGATGAATGATGACTTTTGGGAGAGTCAACATCCCAATTCTCCACTCTTCACCCCAATACAACAAATACCTCAGTCCCCTGCAGCAACCGTTCAAATAGGATCTGAAGAAACTCATCCTACCTCATCTGTGCATGAAGAAATTCCAGCCACTAGTGCTGAAGAAATCGCGGCTGCTGATACGTTGAACATGCAGACTGCCACTGAAGAGGAACTAGAAATTCCTCAGCCTGAAGAACCGGAGATTGTGATTCCTGAGGTTGTGATGCAACTCACTGACACTCCTGTTCCTAAGCCAAAGGATCCATTCTCAAAGAAGCAAAAGTTCAAGACTGCTGATTTCTTCAACGAGCATGTGTTCTTCACTGCCTATAATCCCTATGATTCTGCTTGCATAAGGAAGAGGCGTTTCTGGACTGCTAGTCAAGCAAATTTCTATTCCTCTGTACTATTCGACAAAGACAAAGTCTTCGATCATGCACATATTCCTCACGTGGACATGGAATCTCTGCCGTGCTTCGAGCCAGTCCTTAGTGTTCTTCACGAAGCTGGATTACTGAATTTATGCACTGACATCTGTGATTGGAATGAAGAACTCATTCTTCAATTCTATGCGACGCTGCACATCACAGGAAATTCTGAAGATGTGAACTCATGGGTGCTGGACTGGATGTTAGAATATACTCACTATAGGGCACCAGCAACTGAATTGCTTCGTGTCCTCCCACTCAGTCCTCCCCTTGATGGTGCATGTTGCATCTACAATGAACCTGAGCTTACAAATCATTACATGCAAGTGCTGATGAAGCCTTTGAAGCCAGGGCAAGCTCCTCGAACCAAATTCCTCGTCAAGGAATTACTGTATGTGCCACGGACTGTCTATCGCATTCTGACGAAGACAATGAGTCCGATCAAAGGCCACGACTCAAATGATGAAGAAGTCATTGGCATCATGAAGAATATGCTTTTCAATATCGTTCATGGCGTTCCCGTCAACTTCCATGATTTCTTCATGAGGACTCTGGCAAATATTGCTATGTCACCGTTTGTGCTGAAGCATTATGCGCCATGGATTATGAAATTCATCAGGACAAGGTCTTCACTCAACTACAAGGCTGATACTCTGAACCATGGCAGTTTCTTGCCTCCAATTGAAGTCCTCAAACGGACATTTTCCTCAGCTAATGGCAAAGGCAAGGCAACTGCTGTGGTAGATGAAGGCATTCGTCCATTGGATGGTCGATTTCGCAAGGCTGCATCCTACTCCACCAATGATGACTCTGCCACACATGACTCTACTGCCAACACCTCTGCCAAGAAAATTCCTCAAGCCACAGCACCCAGGGTGATGACTGATCGTGAGTTACTCTTCAATCTTCATCAGAAAGTTGATCGCAATCATAAATGGGTCAAGCATCAGTTTGGTTCCATTCTTTACAACATGACCTCAACCCACAATGCTGTGAAGAAAAACCAATACTACCTCCATGAAACCTTCAACCATACCTGGGCCGTTCTATCTCATATCTATAGCACTGAAGATCTGAAGAACATGGGTCTCAAGGAAGAATTTGACTGGTCTGCACCTCCACCGAAGAAATTCAAGAAGGTCAAGGATTCTTCCTTGGTGGCCGGCTCCTATTCTTCATCGCGCGACGCTGATGAAAATGAAGACTTGGACGACACCACGGTAGGCCCTACTACGACAACTGACCCCGGCAATGCTGGCGCTCCTCTATCAACTTGATATTCTTCAGGGGCGTTAGTCCTCAGTTTTGATCCTTTTGGTCATTCGATGACAAAGGAGGAGAAATCTGAGTTAGTCTTCAAGCGGGTCTATTATATAGGCGTTTTTTTTTGCTAAGTTACAACTCTCGTTCTTTTGAAACTTTTATTGGATCGAGTTGTAATCTTAAACCCGATGGTGCTCTGATACTTTTGATGCACTGTGCTCTGATTCTGCATGCTTGTTCCTCGTTAATATTATTCACACATGCTGAATCTCCTCAGGCACCATATTTCATCATGCATTTCAAATTCTTCATATTATATGTCAAATGCATGTATGAATTACAAGATATAGGGGGAGATCTCCATGATTCAACTCTTCAAGTGTGCATTGCTTCAAAAGCAAATTCCTCACTATGCACATCTTCAGGGGGAGTTCTTCTATATCTTGCAATCAAATTCCTCAATATCAGTACTTACACTTCATATGTTTATCCCCGTTGAAAACTTAACCTATATTGTCATCAATCACCAAAAAGGGGGAGATTGTAAGTGCATCTAGTGCCCCTTAGTGATTTTGGTGTATTGAAGACTTATAGGTTAAGGGACTAATGTGTTTATGAGTGTACACAGGTCTATAAGTCTATGAGGAGTTTGATATTTACAGAGAAAGTCGACCCCTAAAAATGAATATCTTCGACTGAAGATTTTGGTATTCCTGAAGACTTTCATGAAGACTTTGAAAGTGAAGAAATTGGTGTGTCCGTGAAGACTTGATATTCATGCGAGGAATATGAAGCTTGAAGACTTTTGTTTTCATAGTTTTGTTTTTCTCTTCTTGAGTCATAGGAAACACCGTACTGTTAAAGGGGGTCGAGGAAATACTAAGGAAAAATTTCCATGTGATGCTCAACTCAAAATCCTACACCTACCAATCCCTTCGAGTGAAGCCATTGGAAATCTCATACAGTTCAGTCAATTTCTTCAGTGACAGAGACGAAGTTCTTCTGGTCGCTGAGGAATTTGTTCTGACTGAGGAGTTAGGAATTCGCCAGTGCGGATTGCCTACACAGTGAGGAACATGATAGCCCTGAGGAATTTGAGAGTCAAATTTCCGACCGTTGCTGTGCTACGCGCCAGCTCTCCCAAAATATCTTATCCACATAACGGTCATATCATTGAAGGGCATTTATGTCTTATCATGTCGGGCTGCTCCCTAGGCTATAAATAGCCGCCCCCTACAACCACTAGCTGGTTGGCTGCTCCGAGAGAAACTGACACTTGTCATTTGAGAGCAACCCATCCTCCGAGGACTTTGAGCGAAAATCATCGAGTGAGGAAAATCCAAACCCAAACACCCACAAACCCAAAGTGATTGAGCATCACTGAAGAGATTGATCCTGCGTGGATCCGATGCTTGTTACCTTTGAAGACTGTGCTTCTTCCAGACGGTTAGGCGTCATGGTCTAGAGCATCCAAGAGGAATTGTGGATCGCTGAGTGACCGAAGTCTGTGAAGGTTTGGAAGTCGCCTGAAGACTTACCACGAGTGATTGGACGAGGTCTGTGTGACCTTAGTTCAAGGAGAATACGGTGAGGACTTGGTGTCCTGAGCTGCGTGCTCAGTGACTGGGTGTTCAGGACTGTGTGTCCTCGAGTTTAAATACTCAGCCGCTCCAACCAGATGTACAACTGAGACAGCAGTTGGAACTGGTCTACCAAATCATTGTCTTCACCAACCTTACTGGTTCTATTTCCTCAACTCTTTCATTTCCTCATTACTGTGTTGAGTGTTTGTTCATATCTGTGTTTGAACACTTTGACTGAACACTTCCTCAATTTCCTCAGTTCAATTTCTTCAGTCTGTTTGTCTTCATCTTGTGTTATCCTGTGTTTACGCTTTCTGTACTCTGTGTTTGTCTTCATTTCATCATGATGACCACGTGTGTATCCTGTCATGCTTACTTTTGAGTACTTATTCCGCTGCAAGTAGTTCTTCGCTAAGGAATTTCCTCACCGGCAAATTCCTCAGTGAAGAATTCATAAAAATCGCCTATTCACCCCCCCTCTAGTCGATATAACGCACTTTCAAGGACATTTGTACAATCTACATACGAAGAGAAGGGAAAAAGAGAAGTTTAGGTGTTGTTTGAAAAGTCCTCTAACGTCACGTTTGGGCCAAGAGAAGATAGAGCCCAAGTCTCTCACGTTCTGGATTCAGATTCGGACTGCACAGATATACCTGACTCAAAGCTCCAAGAACTCTTTCATACAGACTCTGAATTGGGTGATTCTTCTTTTGCTGGAAGATAGATTTCGTGCAATTTCCAACCCAATTGGATTCACTTTCAAATTCGTCTTGAGCGTTGAGTTATGTATGAAACAATCTGATGCTGCAGCAGAATCCGAGTCAAACTACAAGTCCAAAGGTGTTACGTCACCTCCACTTGGGCCCAATCGCTTTGTATGACCTAGGGTTAGTTTTAGCCTGCCTTGGGACATCCTCCACCTCCTTGGTCGGCACCCCTTGCTCCTATATAAGTAGATCCACCTATTGGCCTTTTCTTTGTTTAGTTAAAAGTTAGCCATTGCAACTTTGCGTACTTCATTTGTGTCCAACGACCAGACCAAGACTGCTTACGGGTCCCCACCTTCATCAATACTTCATATATAATCGCAATATTCAGATTGCTTTTATCATTCTTGCTTGTTCTTCGATTCCTTGCAGGAATAGACTTTCATGGTCAGGTTTATTATGCTCCGCCGTGGTCAATAACCTCTCGGAGTTGGTTTAGCGAATGCTAAGGCACAACGTCATGCACGTTTGTAGTCAGATCGTCAAAGTCATGTTCACCAAATCGATAGTTATCACCTCATCGAAAGATCCGGATACGTTCGCCTCTACCAAGTGGTATATGTTTTCAGGTTGCTCGGTGATAATTTCCAGTTTTCCATAGAGTAGATTTATCTTCTTACCTACTATCCAAGAAAAAGCCACAAAAAATTTAGATCTATTCATCCATTGTCCAAGCCAGTCTGAGCCTTTGCAATTTTCTTTTCATTGTTTGCATTATTGAATTATGGGTTGCATCGTCGTGTTGAGTTGCTGGTCTTAATGTCTTGTTCGTTTAGATTTTCAGTTCTATTCACAGTAGTCACGCTGCTGCTGCATTGCTATCCCTTCCGCTGTCCACCACCCATCCATCAATTTTCATCACGTCCTACCCACCATTCATGGTCATATTCATAGTTGAGGTCGTTCACATCTTCGCTTGATCCAATCTGCATCTTATATAGTTTGTTTTGGAAAGAGGGAGAAAAAAAAGACAGAGAAAAAAGAGAGAAAAAAGTAAAAAAAAGTCAGATAAATAAAAGGAGAGAAAGAAAAAGAAAAAGGTGTGAGAAAAAAGAGAGAAGAAAAAAATCCGGATCTATCTAGAATCAATCTCGTACCTGAATTCGGATTGGAATCCGTTTTGCGCACTGTTCAGTAAAACAGATGTATATTCCTCATACGAAGTCCGCTTTGGCTCCGTGAGTACTCAAATTAAAGCTAGCGACGTGACGCATTGAAATAGTTGCAGAACCAAGTTCAATATTTCACACCTCAAAATTGGCTTCTAAATAGATCTTTTTGCCCTCCGAAGTTAAGGAACTCAACTTGTTTCAGCTTTTCTGACCAGTTTTAGAATTTTTTGACTCCTCATATCAACTCGGAATTGAGTGATTCTTTTTGCGTTTGAAAGCTTGAGTCAGTGTCATTTTTTAGAACAATTATCAGAAAATTGGCACAAAAGTTTTCGGAAGAAAGTTGGAGAGAAAGTTGTTGGTATATCCTGCTTGGTAGTTTGTTTCACATCATTACGTTTACTGCTATTGTGATCTTCACTTTTATCTTGTTGTCCATAGCTACTTCATATCCTTTATTGATGCTAGTTATGCTACGCCGTGACCTCATTAGTATTCTAGGCTCGCGTCTCTAGTCCGGTCTAGCCTAGGACCAGCACAGTACCGTTGTTGAGCGTTTACTCAACACTGCATCTCTGAATTGATTATTACTAATATTTTGCTACAAAATATTTAAGCCTTTCAAGCTCCACTGTTTCTACACCGTGTATACATATGTTCCGCTGGCAATCGTTTTACTCAATCTTCGGAGTTATTTGACACCGTTGGTTGTCTGTCACCACCTGCTGCAAGGTAAGCATTAGTAAGATATTGATATTTGCTGCACTGTGAGCATTTTACAACCACATCCTTGTAGTTCATAGGAAAATTATTCTCGGATTTTGTTTCTTCTTTTTTACTAACTATGGCAGGTTCCAGAGTTGTTAGTTCTTGGGCTTCATCGATCGTGCGAGATTTGCCATCACCTAAGAAAATACAACAACCGTCACAAGAGGAGCAACAACATCAGAATGCACATAATCAGGTTAATGTTTCCATGCCACCATTTACTGGTTGTTTTAGGCCTAATTTATATATTGAATGGGAGTATGAAATAAATGCTATATTTGCTTCCCACACTTTTGATGAGCTTGGAAAATTTCAAGCTGCGGTTAGTACTTTCAGTAGCTTTGCTTTAGTTTGGTGGAGTGAATATTGTCGGTTAAACCCTGATTATATACCTACTATTTGGGATGGTTTAAAACATGTCATGAGAGATAGATTCGTCGATGCTTATTATACTCGTGGCATGATTAAAAAACTAGAACATTTAAAATAAGGTAGTGACACCATAACAAAATATTATGATCATTTATAAACTACCTTGTTGCACTCATTTTTAGAAGAAAGTGAAGAAGATTTTATGGATAGATTTTGGGGAGGATTAAACCATGATATTCAGGAGATACTAATTAATGAGTATTATCCTATGGACAATTTGTTTCGTTTTGCTTGCAAAGCTGGACAGGAAATAAAACAACGTGTTGCACACAAGGAGAACAAGCACATGGTGCACATTCCAATTGTTGATACAGATGTTTCTTCTACTACTAGGCGTACTATGACAACCACATACGTTGTTGCGAGGACTACGTCATCTCCACCATGTGACACATCACCATCGAGAGTGCCTGCATCATCTGAGTTGATCATAAGAGGTAATGACAAAGGTATAGATTTTCCTCTTTCACATGAGAATGATGCATGCCTAGTTAACTTGAATACATCATGTGTTGAGTTACCTATTGATTTAAGAACACCACCTATTTGAGAGACCATGTTACTGTCATGAATGCGTCAAGTGATCAAACAACTGAATACCAATAATTTTGAGTGCACCCATTAAATTAACTGTTGACGTCAAAGAACCAATGTTTAATCATTTTGATATGACCTCTAATCTTGGTGATGATTCTGTGTCAAATGACTTATTTCATGTTTGCTTATTTAAGCACATTGTAGCATGTAAATTTGATTCAAGTAAGGTTTATTCACCAATGATGGGATGGTTTAATGATGAACATTGTCAATCCTTTGATATGAATAAGAGCTTCACTTATATGTGCAAATTGAGTTGCAATATTTTCATTCCTTCTAATACTTGTGATAATATTTTGGATTTACATTTTTTGAACTATGAAAGTTACTCATGTATACATGTGTCATATGTGCAAAAATTAAGGGAAGTAAAAATGAATGACATATACATATACAACATATACACCTTGTCTACTTTGTTAGCCACATTTCAGATTAAGCAACGCCAAGGACGACTTTGTTTCCAAGAAGGGGAGGACGATGAGGACATGACTACCTTGGATATGACCAAACATATTGCATACATGTATATTTGTGAGGTGATTTCTTATGCAAACTATGCAATTATTTATTTATGTCATCCAGGACAAAAATACTTCACAAACTTTTGTGCCGTGTCTAATTGCAGGTGTATGGGACAGTTGTACAATCCACATATGAAGATAATAGAGAAAGATATGTTTACTTGCTGTTCAAAAAGTTCGCTCACTTCACTTTTGGCCCAAGAGAAGATAGACTCCAAGGCTCTCACGTTCTGGACTTAGATTCGGACTGCAAAGACATACCTTACTCAAAATGTCAATAACTTTTCCATCCGAACTCCGAATTGGGAGATTCTTTTTTTGTTGGAAAATAGGTTTTGTGCACTTTCCAACTCAGTTGGATTCACCTTCAAATTCATCCGGAGCATTGAGTTATGGACGAAAAATCTGATGCTGCAGCAGAATCCGAGTCAAACTACAAGTCCAAAGGTGTTACGTCACCTCAACTTTGGCCCATTGGCCTTGTATGACCTAGGGTTAGTTTTAGGCTGCCTTGAGACGTCCTCCCACCTCTTTGGCCGGCACCCCTTGCTTGTATATAAGTAGATCCATCTAGTAGCTTTTTAGTTGGGATTTGTTTAGTTAAAAGTTAGCCATTACAATTTCGTGTACTTCATTTGTGTCCAACGACCAGACCAAGACCGCTTACGGATCCCCCCTTCATCAGTACTTAATATATACTCTCAATATTCGGATTGCTTTTATCATAATCTTGCTTGTTCATCCATTGCTTGCACGAATAGACCTTTGTGGTCAGGTTGATTGTGCTCCCGCATGGTCAATAACCTCTTGGAGTTGGTTTAGCGATTGCTAAGGCGCAATGTCATGCACGTTTGTAGTCGGATCGTCAAAGTCATCTTCACCATATCGATAGTTATCATCTCATCAAAAAATCGAGACACCTCCGCATCTATCATCACTGTAGAGATTGTTCCTGTGTGGAACCAACGCTGGTTACCTTTGAGGACTGTGCATCCTCCAGACGGTTAGGCGTCATGGTCTAGAGCCTCCAAGAGGAATAGTGGGTCGTCGAGTGACTGATTATGTGAAGGTTTGAAAGTCACCTGAAGACTTACCACGAGTGTTTGGGCGAGGTCTGTGTGACTTTAGCTCAAGGATAATACGGTGAGGACTATCTATCTCGAATTTTGTGTCGTCAGGTTTAGATACCTAGCCGCTCCAACCAGACGTACAACTGTCACAACAGTTGGAACTGTTCTACCAAATCATCCTCTTCACCAAGCTACCGGTTCTATTTCGTCAACCCTTTCATTTTTTCATTCATGTGTTGATGAACTTGATCGTTACCGTTTGTAGACTTTGAGTGAAGACTTTCTCAATTTCGGCAATCCTTTTTCTTCAGTCACTTTGTCTTCAGCCTGCTTATCCTTTTTACAATCTACCTGTACTCTGTGCTTGTTTTGTTTCATCATGATGACTATGTTGCTGCTCTGTTATGCTTGTACCTGAGTACTTATTCTGCTGCTAGTGTTTCGTTCTTTAGGTAATTCCTCACTTAGAATTTCCTCCATGATGAAGTTGCAAAAATAGCCTATTCACCACCCTCTAGTCGATATAATGCACTTTCAATCCCGCCTCCATGGGAGGAATCAGAATATGTCATGCAAGTTCTTATTATAAGCATGTATGACTATATACGAAATACATGCCTACATTATATTGATGAATTGGAGTTGTTGTGTATTGCTCTAGGTTGTGACTATTATATGATGAATGTCATCCAACACAAATCCATCATTGATCCAAAGCCTACGCTTTTCACATATTGATCGTTGCTAAGTTAGTTTCGTTGTTGCTGCTATACAATCACTACAAAACTTCTATTTTATTGCTACTATTATGATTGCTGTCAAACTAGCATACTACTGTGCTACTAAATACTTTGCTATAGATATTTAGTTCTCTAGGTGTGGTTGAATTGATAATTCAACTTCTAATACTTACAAATATTCTTTGGCTTCCCTTGTATCGAATCAATAAATTTGGGTGAAACACTACCCTCGAAGACTGTCGCGATCCCCTATACTTGGGGGTTTTCAAGACCATTTTCTGGCACTGTTGCCCAGGAGCATAGCTCTATTTGTTGAGTAACTTGGGAACTATATTTTTGATCACATGAAGAATCTGAAAGACGCTAAGACCAAGATCGTACCCTCAAAGACAAGGGGAGGTAAGGATCTGCCATCTAGCTCCGCACTTGTTCACCTTCTGTTTTGAGTAGGCTTGCGACACCACCACCTGATATACAATCTGATATGTCACAATAATGACGCTACTTCTGCTTTAAATGAAACCTGTGATGATGCTAGTACTCTTCTTGATAAAACTGTGCCACTAGGTGAATTTCGTGATGAACAACTTGCTAAAGCTAGAGAACTTGAGAATATTGAAATTGATGAAAATTGTGATTCACCTATTATTCCTATCTCTCCTACTAGAGTTGAAACACCTAAGATACACTACAAAAAAAGACACATCCGTGAAATTTTGGGATGAACAATTATTTTTTCTGTCATACTTATGACACTTCTATGACGATAATTGTGACAAAACCCGGTATCATCATAGATGTGGTGGGCTCCTACTTCTATGACAAAAAACCATGATAGAAAATGGGCTTTTCGTCCTGGGCGGGCCGGAGACGCAGCTGCATGACAATCTTTGGGCCGTCCATGATGGAAAAACCATGGTAGAAGCGAGGGTGAGGAAACTTTCAGCGAGTTCCGGTTACGGTGGGAGGTCGGGGGCCGAGTGATGCGCGTTTCTCTCGTGCACGTACGCGCATGTGTGCAAGGCGTTGGCTCTAACTCAACCCGAGCGAGGCATTGGGCTCTAACTGAACCCGAGCGATTGCACTGTAGGCTACATGTTACTGGACCAGATTGATCGATCCATGGCTGTTAACTGAACCCGATCGAGCGATTCCTTTGCTACTGCTGCTAACTGAAGCCGATCGATTGAATGAACAGTGAGTGTAGCGGGGGGGTTTGGATGAATAGTGAGCAGTGGGGGTGGATGAACAGGGCCCCGTGGCAATGCCTCTGGATGAATAAGACCCCAATTGATCGAGCCGGTTGGGGCTGGATGAGCAGGACCCCATGGAGGGCTGGATGAACAGGACGACCCCCTGGAGGGTTGGATGAACAGTATACGGTGGAGGGGTGCCCGTGGAGGGGTGGTTGAACAGTAGCCAGTGGAGTAGCGCGCGGTGGAGGCTGGATGAATAGGAGCCCGGGGTGGATGGAGGAGGTCGACGGTAGCCCGTGGAGGCTGGAGGAGGTCGACGGTGGAGATGAACAGTATCCCGTGGAGTCCCGTTTTGCGGTACACCACACCCCTCTCAATGAACAGGACCCCCGTTTCGACCATAGCGCTCCAACACAAGTCCGTTTCGTCCGTTTGCGGTATGCCACACCCCTCCCGATCAACATGACCCCCGTTTCGACCGCAGGAGGTCCGTTTCCTCCATTTTGCGGTACGGCAGACCCCTCCCGATGAACAGGATCCCGTTTCGAACGTGGCTGGTCGAACACAAGGCCGTTTCCTCCGGTCTGAGGTATGCGAGGCCTTGTTTCCATCGCCTGTTCTGTCCAAGCCCTCCTGATGAACACGACGATGCATTCCGTTCCGACCCAGCCGGTTGGCTCCCCATGAACACGGCGATGATGCTGTTTCTCTGTTCCGACCCAGCCATGTACACGAGCCCTGGCCGTACGTATGTGTGAGTGGGCATTTAAGACCCCGCCCGTATGTACACATACGTGGACGTATTTTCTTTCTTGCACACTGGCCGTTGTACGTACGTGTACATGCTACATGCGCGCCTCTACTATGACACGTGCGCGCCTCTACATCGACTAGTATATATGTATGTACACGTTCGCGACCAGAATGACAACACTACGTATGCTTCGACCAGGTGGGTCCCGACTGTCAGGAACTTCCTTGTGTGCGAAGATGTAGATGGTGGGTCCCAACAGTCAGGGGGGCGGATCAATTTTTTATTTTTTGCCCGGACACACTTCCTTGCGTGCGAGAAAGGAGTACGAGGTTTCACTGGTTCGGCTGCAGTGTTAGGCTGCCATTGCTGCAGGGTCTGGCCAGTAGTGGGAATAGTAGAGGGCAGTGAGGCCTCCACGGCAGCATAGTCGGCCACGGGAGGCAGGAGCATGCGGCATGACCGGCGCTCCTTTGGGCGGCTGGAGCAAGAAGACCAGAGGTTGAAGAAGCACTACGGCCGTTGGATGGACATCGTATGGTCACCGAAGCTAGAATCATTTATATTGACTAAGTTGACAAAGCCCTTGGTACGCGCCAACTTAGTAGGACCACAGGTCAGCCTCCGAAATGGTGCACCCCAGATGTCAGGGGGAGAATTCATTTTTCGGGCGGCCGAAGCTAAGAATATCCGAGATTGAAGAAGAAGCACGACATCTGTTGGATAGACATCCAACGGCCACTACTGCTGGAACCGTGTGTTGACTATAATAAGTTGACAAAGCCTTGCATACGCATCAACTTCTTTTTTTAGGGGACACGTCAACTTAGTAGGCCCACAAGTGTGTGGCAGAGAACTTATAGCCCATTTGTGATTTGTAAGAATTTACAACCCATTTTCGAATTCTAATGGAATTTACTACAACCCATTTACAGTTTGTTAAAAGCACAACCCATTTTCTAGCTAGGACAATGATTAATAATTTCAACCAACCATTGAAGAAAGAATTCAATAAAATTTCCCACATTTTGATGGGATCCGAAATATTTTTATCCCAAAATTTGTAGTCAGGTTAAATATAAATTTGTATTACGTAAAAATCCAACGAAACATTGCACGTGCAACAATAAAAATCTAAGATTTTCAACATCCATAAATAATATTATATAAACTAATTTCGTGTTTGGTGCATTTTTTTATAGTTACTGCCCAGTTTTTATAATTAGATCCCATTTATTATTTTTTAAAGCCCATTTTCCTGTTAAGCCTAATGCATCCCTCCTAGGAAAGATTTGCAGCCCAGCAGGGCGGAGAATAACAAGTTGACCTTGCCTGGGTATTCCTCAAAAAACGTATAGCTGGGCTAGCCATTTTGATCTTGGAAAAAATTAATATCTGGACTGGATATCTGGCCTGGTCTAGACGGGCCACAACCCGCCCAGTTAATACCCTGCTCTCCTTTGAACAACAACGAAATCATCGCCAAGAAAAACTCTACAGTGCTCACGCCTCAAAAACACAAATACTGCTTGAGCTGCTTGGTCCCAGCTGTCGGCCGCACCTTGTGCAATTCTCTCGTTTATATTGACTACATAGGTTGACAATGGTGTGGGACCGTGATATCAAGAAACCAGGAGGAAGCAAAAAAATATAGTTGTACATAATAAGGACGCACTTGCGTACGTACGACTATGGCCCTAGTGGGTCCCTAGTGTCATCCAGTCAAAATAAAGTCATCTCCTGAATCCTCATGTTCGTTAACGATGTTAACAATGCTTGGCGCCACGGCGAGCACAACAACTCGAAGGACGATAGAGCCCTACGGATGGTCTGATACAGCGCCCGCTGCTCATTCAGGAAGCCAGGATCATCGGACACTATGAGGACCTTCTAGAAACTGAGACGACATGAAAACGTAAGGCCGCGCTTGGGAGCTCTGGTTTATTTCAAACCTGTATTAACATACAAGTGTAATTTACTCGTCATAAAAAACAACGCGTAAAATATAGGCGTAATGAAACCGAGGGCCCGAGGTCTGTAAGTAAAACTGGCGGATTACGCGTGTAATTTGAGATACCAGTGTATATTTTACGAGCACTGCTATATGGACGACATTACTAGACGATACATGCACGACGTGCGTATCATGCCATCCATGGGCAAGGCTGAAACAACATCTAACGGTTGGATTAGCAATCGTCCGAGTGTCATTCAATATTTTTATCATGTGTGAAGTACTTCCGATATTTTACTAGTCAAAATTGACCAACCAAGCGCTTCGCCCGAGACCATCTGCTTTTATTTACAAGCGTCAGTTTTGCAAGCGGTTTTGGTTGGAAAACGATGATCCAATCACGGCCTAATATCATGAGTTGGTCAGAAGATCATATGGTTTCACGTCTAACCTACCCGACTTGTCGTATAGGCTATGAATGAAACATAAGATGGTGAACTTCTTAAGCATGGAAACAAAAGAAGAGGATGATCTTCTTAACAAGCAAATCGCTGGCATTAGATCGACATGCAAAACAATACGAAGCATTATTCTCAGGAGGCACGGTGAACAGCTCGTGATGCCGCATGCCACAACATTCCAAGCTCAACTTTGCAATCAAACACAAGGCCTGGCATTACATAGACAATTTTCAGAACAAACTCTTAACACAGGAATATCTCACCAGAGTAACTATTTACTTCTAAACTGAACACAGGAATAGGAAAAAACATTCGACGCTGCTCACAGCAAGGGCGTCCCACTCAAAAATATCAAATGCATGTCTTCTGGCTAACATCAATGAGCAAATTTTGACAAGGTTTTCCAATTCCAATATATTAAACTAACATCTTCTTTCTAACATCAATGATTAAACTTTGACAAGCTTTTCCCATTCACAATATGTAATGCCTATGATCATGGAGTCCTCTCGTAGCTTCTTACTTGTTTGGGCACTTTTTGCCCAGTGCACTCCACGTGTTGTAGAATTGCCAATGCTCTCTGCAGACTAGTCATGTCACCAGCGTCTAATAATACTTTGTAAAGCTTCTCGGTCATTCCTTCTGTAATGTAGCACAAACAGTGACTGCTTCTTTCTGCAAAGTGGAACGACCAACTGGACCAAGTAATGCAACAGTTTGCCTTGGACACATTGGCTCCTTTTGTGCAGTTCAAATAAAATTGAAGTCGGAATAAAACCGAGCTTTAATTTTGATATCCCTGTAAGCAACAATAGGTATAAGGGAAACAATTACTGAGAAATAATGGTTTATGACTTGTACTCCCAGAAGAAAAGCATCTACTGATCTACCTTATCTTAATGGGAAACAAAGCAGGAGAGTAGCAATTCTCCATTAGTGGGATTCATTCATATTGACTTAGACATTATCTTAACAATGCCTTGTTTCAACATGTATAAAGAACGGCAAAGCAGAAAAGTACCATTCCTAAAACAATGCAACTGATTCATTTTAACAGAGACATTATCTTAACAATACCTTGGTTAAACATGTAGAAAGAACTACAAAGCAGGATAGTACCATTCCTAACAAATGTTGCAGTTTTGAACTAAGATTTAGTAGTTAATTAATTCTGAGAGTGGCATTGCTTAATTTTACCAGCGGCATTACATTAACGAAAAGCATAAACAGTTCTAGGGGAGAGTGGGCGCAACAACAATATGTGCTTCCATCTACTTATAAAAGGGGGTGATGCAGAGTTTGTTGTAACAAAGTAGCAAGCATCATGTCTGGGTTGGTCCCATTTTTGTTCACTACTTAATGGGAAAAGACAACAATACAATAGCTTCAATTCAACATTTATTTAAAACAGTACCAATACAAGTAGCACAACATCTGAAAGCACACTGCACAATCATGTGGATGAAGGACTGTACTGACCTTTCATGAAAACACCAGGATAAAATACGAATCTACCAACACGAATAGGAAATCCAATCTCGTTTTGTGCAGTTGCACTGAAATCAAGCAAAGTGTTTCGCGTAGCAAACAAAAATGTCGCAATAGCAACAAGTTGAATAGATATCCCTGGTTAAACAGAGGCAAAAAAAGGAATCAATTACTGGCTAATAAAGGAGGATGAAACATGCGGCCACAAAAATGGTAATCCCGCCAATCCCTAACAAGTGTTGCAGTTTTGAAATAAGATTTAGTAGTTAATTTTGAGAGTGGCAATGCTTAATTTTACCAGCGGCAATAGATTAACAAAAAGCATAAACAATTCCAGGGGAGAGTGGGCGCAACAACACCATGTGCTTCCATCTACTTATAAAGGGGTTTATGCAGAGTTTGTTGTAACAAAGCAACAAGCATCATGTCTGGGTTGGTACCATTTTTGTTCACTACTTAATGGGAAAAGAGAGCAATACAATAGTTTCAATTCAACATTTATTTAAAACAGTACCAATACAAGTAGCATTGCGTCTCAAAACACACTGCACGATCATGTGGATGAAGGCAAGTACCAACCTGTCATGATGCTCACAAGATCAACTACGAATCTGCCAACACGAATAGGAAATCCAATCTCGTTTTGTGCAGTTGCACTGAAATCAAGCAAAGTGTTTCGAGTAGCGAAGAAAAATGTCGCAATAGGAACAAGATGAATCGATACCCCTGTTTTAACAGAGGCAAAAAAGGAAACAATTACTTGCTGATAAAGGAGGATGAAACAAACGGTGACAAAAAGAAGCATCTAACTTATCTTGGATGGAAAACAAAGTAGGATAGTAGCATTTCTAAAATGGTTGCATTGATTCATATTAACAGATACATTCTCTTAAAACAACATTCGTTAAAAAAATGTAATTTACTTTTAACAATGGCATTGCTTCACTTTTTCGGTGGCATTATTAGATTAACAACCGCAAAATAGCTGTATGGGACATGCCAACACCATGTGTGTCCACACGTATAAATGGGTGATGCAGAGTATGTAGCCAAGTAGCATATATCCGTTGGTCCCATATTTGTCTTTTTGAACCTTTTTCCTATGTGAGGGCAGTAAATCTAGTCCTACACAAACTACCCGACCCCCCAGTTTCTTTCCCTTTCCAACAACGAGATAGGTTCCATATAGATGTGTGTACTGGGTTACCCCCTTTTTCCCTTTTCGACCAACAAAGCGGTTGGATGGCCAGTCTATACTACTTTCCGTCCCTCCTTTGCTCATTGAACCACATCCTAGATTCTTGCTCCAGCCCACCGCATCCTTATTTCCTCTTTGAACCAAGACCTAGATTCGACTACAGATCGAAAAAGATCCACATGCAGCTAGAGCAACAACGGTTTCAAAGAAACTTATACCTTAGGGTCATTGGGATGTGGCAAGGTGTGCGGTGGGAGGCCGGATCCGCCCACACTACGTACAACAGCGAGGAAGAAGGGGTCGGTGGCCCTCCCGCATAGGCGCTGGGTGAAAGAGAACAGCACAACCGGCTGTAGATTGCCTCCCTCGCCGAAGGCGATAGAGTGAACGCTCCACCTCCTCCCCTTCCCAGTGCAACGGGATACATACGCCTCCTTCCCCAGCTATGAGGGGGGAAAGAGAGACAAGAGTCCAGCGAAGTCTTGTTTATAGCAAACCCTAGCAAATGAACATCGATCCTCCAGCGTGTATACATATATGTAGTGCGGTAAGAGTGTGGAGAGTGCCAACCCTAGAGAAAAAGCGCTGAGGCTCCAGCTTATATACATACTACTATAGTACAGACTGAGCTCCGGTGCCTTCACTGCACCTGCTTTTGGCTGTATGACAAGTGAGGTAGACACATTTTGGGCCCACCTATCATAAACCCAAAGGCAGGTGCACTCAGTCAATGAAGCTGCGTCCATATAGTACTCTCGTGGAGTGGTTTTCTTATTCTCTCCATAAAAATCATTTTAAATTGTGTAAGTACGAAACGAAACTCTTTATTTAACATACAATGAAGAAAACTACTACTACTTCCGATGAACTAACGATCCACGCCCATGCGTCCTGGTCGCACTTCCTGTCCTTCACATGGGGTACACTACCCTCCCTTAAGTGAATAACCACACATGCGCAAATTCATCAAAAACGTGTGAGAGTGTGTACAAATAAAGAATTTTAATTTCAATTATCGGAAAGGTTTGAGAGTATTACAAAGTTGGACTTCAGTCAAATCTAATATGCGGAATAAATAAAAAAATGGAGGGCTACTACGTCCATTCGGGTTTTTAGTCCACACCATTTTTTAAATCAAAGTTAATAGCAAGACAAATAAAATTACAGGGGATCTGGAGACAAATTTGTGAGAAGGCTTAGAAATCAATATAAAACATATGCTCTTAGTACCAACATCGATCCTTCTTCAAGGAAACATTTGGTTCATAGCCAATTGTGTGATAAAATTGCACCAACGTGAAAGACGACTGCGTCTCCAACGCAACCAAGGTGAATTAACAAAGGATATCATCTTTGTCCGTAACAAGCAAAGAGCACTGAGGTGCAACCATGAGCAAGGATAGGTCATCGTGGTGATGCATCATCCATTTGGCATCAAGTTTGGGTGAGGCAGCTATGAAGTTCGACAAATCCTCATTGTGGTCTGTTTCTTCTCAGTAATCAAGCTCGAGGAAGGAAGAACCACGTGGCAGAGGACAGTGAGGCGGAACAACAATGGCAATCCAATTTTGTGTTGTTCCACTAAAATTGAGGAAGACATGCCCGGGTATGGAGATACGCATCGCTGTTTCCAAAAATATAAAAAAGGGATATAGTGTTGTTACTTTGTTTTACAAGATTAGCAACAATATCTCAATTGTCAATAAGAATTAATGAAAAGTACACCAACAAATAGAAGCATCATAATTATCTTGATGGGAACTAAACCAGGATACCCGAGAAAAAAACATTTGTTCATTTAATCAGTGATAGTACTACCACCATAAGGATAATGACCGCACAACCACCTTGTACTTTTTGTCGAAACAACATGTATACCTCCACCGAGGCATAAATCAGGACAACTTTTCGAGTGGCATTTCCTCTATAATAGTACTAGTAGGTGATGTTGGACCAGCCGACAAACCCTAGCTACTATACATGGGGAGCTGGGGAGTAGTCGCATAGAAGAAAACCCGCACGCAGCAACCTGGGGAGCTGGACCATTACAAGAAGTTATACCTCAGGTGGGACAGATGTCGTTTAGGCAGGCGGGCGGGATCTGCCCACACGATGGTAGCGAACAAGGGCACGGAGGATCTTCGTCCGTGCCAGCGTCGGCTCCGAGAGGACGGTGCACATTGGCTTCCTCCGTCACCGACGGCGACAACGTCAACGCTGCACCTCCTCACCTCCCGCAGCGGACGGGATGCAGCCGGATCTGTAACCGCCGGTGAGGAGAGAGATAGAGTGGACACTGTCATCTTGTTTTGATATGGACAGGGTGAGAGAGCGAGACATGAGAAACTCTATCAAACAAGAGGCTATAATGGAGTAAAAAAATCTCTCCATAGCAGTGGTTTTAAATAGAATATGCGCGTTCTCGGAAGAAAGAAACGAAAACTAGCGAACAATTTTTAACGTACCACGAGAGAAAACTTCATCAAAAACACGCCCCCGCTTCCAGGTGGCGGGAGTTGCCGTGCACACACACATAGACATAGACATGCGTATCCATGTTTATGTAAGATTCCATTTCCATCTCCATCTCCAATCATATTTGTCCAACTGGCACATTATTTACGTTGTAATTATATAGGCAGCAATATTAACATACAACATCTCTTGTTTGCGGACGTCCGGACCGCTGCCACGGCCTGTCTGGACCAACCCAAACCCTCTTCATCACCCGTGCGTGCTTCATGCCCGGAACGGTCAGTGCCGCATTCATGCCCGGCTAGAGCGGACGCAACCTCTGACTGGCGCTGGCATTGAAGCAGCGCGCAGGCCGAGAGAGCATTGCCCGCACCGCTTCCGGGTGCACGCGACTGCTCCGCGTTCAGAGGCCGCAATAGTCGGCTACAACATGCATGTAAAAAGTTCTTGGGAGTCCGTGCTATAGCTAGCTATCCTCCCCCAACTCGTCAATCTCTTCCAGTGGTGCTAGTACTCCATGGCGCGATCCATCAACAAGCAGGCGGGAAAGTTATCGTATACTCAGTTTGCGGTGTGTGGCATGCCGAGCGACCGTGTGGGGTCGAGCCGTGGAGGAGGGTGAGACACGAACACGACAGACGTCATATAAACGTTGGTTTTTCTCGATGGTGCGATACAATGAAACGAAACATAGGTTTCTCTCCATTTCCATTTTTTCTCCGGAAAAACAGAAACTTTCCACTCCATTTTCATTCCTATTCCAAGGTTGTTGTCGGGGAAACTGATCCACGAACACCTATGGGACCGGCGGACCGAGCCCCTTTCGGTTCGGCGGGGGGCGGAGATCGCACGAAGAGCAGATCGAGGTGAAGCACACGAGCAGTTTACCCAGCTTTGGAGCTCTCCGGAGAGATAACACTCCTACTGCTGCATGTCTGAGTGTATTGAGTTCTTGCTCGGGAGCGCTGAGTGCTACAGTACACACTAGCTGCTAACGAGACCGAGCGTGAGTGTTTTTCTGCCTTCGAACCCTCCTCTACGTTGCGCATGGGCCTCCTTTTATATGCTAAAGGGGTCTCCGACAGGTGGCAACGTAGACAAGGGTAAAAATGGAAAAGGAATTGCGGTTGGTACAACTACCTATACAGTGTATCATACCTAACCCTGACGGCAGGGGACAAAGGCATTAAATGCCTGTCTACGTCGCCCAAATAGTGCAAAAAGGGACCGTTAGGGACGCCACCGCTTGCCACGATGGCAATCTTGTCAGCGTCGCTTGCCACCGCGCACCGCTGGCCGCACAGCCTCTTGCCACGCGTGCCTGGAAAGGTCCCAGGGCGACACGTTGGTGGATGTGCTGGAGCGCGGGTACAGAGTGGTAGTTCGCCGCGGTAAGCGCCTTGCCGCGGTCGTTGTCTTCTCGCGTCCGGAAGCTTGTCGCTCACTGGGCCTTGCCGGGACGCGTGGCGCGTTGCGGCAAGTTCCTTGAGATGCCTTGGTTGGCCTTCCCGTCAAGCTCCTCTTGCCGGGGCCTGTCTCCTTGGCTTGAATACTTTGTTCTTGAATGGCTCCAAAGGAACCATGGATGACCTTGGCGGTCACCCGGCAAGCCTTGCTGCGGGGTGCTGCAACTGCTTGTGCACGAGTTCGGGATACTAGGGTACCCCTACTCTAGTACACCGACAGGAGCCCCCGGGCCTGGGCCACACACGGTGCCGAGCGCTGTTGGGCCAGGCCAAAAACAGGGCACGGGCACGCGCGGCCTGGGTTACGCCGTATCTCACTCTGTATCCACCGCGCCCTCCTCGAACGGCACGCGTCGAATGCGGCGTCGTGGGAGAGATCGTGGGTGGTTTCTTTATTCGGAAAGACGGAACATCTGCCCCCTCCCTCTTTATAAGCAGGGGAAACAGGGGCAGTTCGCCCATCTCGCCGGTTGCTATTCCAATCTGAACAACCTCTGCCGCTCCCCCCTTCTTCCCAAAGCTGAAAGAGAGCAGCGCTCCGCCCTGCCGCTACCGACATGCCCTCTGCTTCGACTACACCGCCAAGGGAGGATTCCCCGGCAAGGGAGCGTTCTTCGGCAAGGGAGAACTTTCCGGTAAGGGAGAAGTCTCCGGCAAGGGACAACACCAGCGACCCCCCGGTGGCGGAGACCATGACTGTAGATCCTAGTACAGGTAATCCTCTTGCTTGAAAATTTCCCTTGGGTTCTTCTTCTTCTGATTTTCTTTTTGAATATTTGCTTGACTTTTCTCCCTTTTCCGGTCGTCAGGTCCATCTGCCACGGAGCCGATGGAAACCGAGGTCGCCGGCGAGGAGAACGCGCGCGGCAATACCGATGACGCCGCTATCACCGAAGAAGAAGCCGGCGCTGATGATCCCACCGGCGGAGAGGCCGCCAAAGCTGCCGCCGCAGAAGCTGGCGAGGGGTTCGGCGATCGCACTGACGGCCCCGAGGCCGCAGGAGCGTCAAGCGCTACGCCGACCGCCGATCCCTCCACCGCTGCTGCAGCGTCAGGCTCCGAAGAGCCCCAGCCCGGCGCGTATTTGAAGGCCGGCGATGGCGTCTTCATCAAGCTCCCCTGGGCGTCGAGCTCCAGGGCGCCGATCGAAGGAGAAATCTTTGATGAAGAGTTGCTCGCCTCCGCTGGGCTGACGCTGGTTGACGCGCCGAGCAGCAGCAGCGGCGAGCCTGAGGAGGAGCAGCTACTGCGGAAGCTGTTGTCGCTCTACCGCGCCCGACAGGCCAAGCTAGTATCCCGAGAAGCGCTTGTCGCGAAGGCGGGAGTGGACATCGAGAAGCGCGTGGAGGAGCTCCGGGGCCTCAACTAGGAAGCTCTCCGGTTCCTGGCAGAGGAGCGGGAGCAACTCGCCGAGGAGCGGAAAGCCTTCCTCCTCGAGAAGGTTGAAGTTGAAGAGCAACAGCGGCTTGCTGCCGAGAAGTTGTCTGCGCCGGAAGGCGAGTTGGCGCAGCGGAAGGTTAACCTGGACAGCCACGAGGAGGAGCTTGCCGCGCGCGAGCAAACATTCAGCGGGGCTCTCAAGGAAGCAGAGGATGCTGCCGCAGCTACCGAGGCCGCCAAGAAGGAGCTGGAGACGAAGGTAGCGCAGCTGGAGGCCGATCTCAAGGTGAGCGGCGAGGAGCTTGCTGCGCTCAAGCGTGAGCGCGAGAAGGATGCCTACACCCTTGGCAAGCTACAGGGTCGTCTCGCCGAGAGGAGCAAGGAGCTTAGCACCGCCAAGGACTCCAACGCAGATCTTGAGTTGAAGCTGACTACTTTGACCAAGACGCTGGACGGCGCCAGGGAGCAGGAGGTGGCCTTGAAGGAGAAGATCAAGGCCGACGAGGCGCTACTGGCGAGTGCTGCTGCCGCCCAGAACACTTTTGGGGAGAATGTGGAGCACTGGACCGAGGGTCTCGTGGATGTTGCTGCAGCCATCGACAGGGAGCTGGCGCAGCTGGGGATGGAGGATCTCGGGTATTCCTCCGATGAGCACCTCCAACCCAGCGCCAAGCTCAGCTTGTTCTTCAAAGGCGTGGCGACGGCCCTCCAGTGACTCCGGGTGAAGATCCCAAAGCAGCTGGCCGACGAGTCACGCAAGATCTGTGCGGGAGCTCTTCAAAAGGTGCTGGTGAAGGTGGCCTTCCGCAACCTAGGCCTCAACCTCACCAACGTCCTCAGGACCTTGCCGCCGGATGCTGATCTGGAAGCGCTCAAGACCCTTGTCGCACCCATTGTGGACAAGGTGAGCGGGATCAAGAGGGTTGAGGGCGATTACGTAGATTAGGCCGCCCATTTTCTCTTCTTCTTGTCGCTGCTGGTCATGTTATGAGAACAATCTGTTAGAGCTGCGACAAGCTATCTTGTAATATGACTCTATTTTGGGTAGCGATTGCTATGTTATTTCCTTTACTTGATTCCTTCCTTTGTATGTTTTTGCCCTACGCTTTTAGGGAACTTGTCGGCGCAGGCACCTTAGCCGCGAGCGCTGAGTGCGGGATGTCAGCAGCCTGCTGGCGGTGCCGTTACCAACAAGAAACCTTGTCACAACTAGTCGCAGCTCACTTAAGTTGTTGAGCGGAATCGAAACAAAGTAAGGGCGCAACTAGCTACGAGTTGGTTCCTCCGCGCACAGGTTTTCCATACAAAGCACGGTCGTTCGAGGAAGTTAACTTAAAAATTTGAAAACTGATTGCTCAAACTTTAGCAACTTAGCTTTTTTGTTGTTTGCTTACCGGTAAGGCGAAACTTCCTCGAACGACGCTTGGTCCACACCATTATCTTCTCCTTTCCCCCCGGCAAACTTGTGGGCGAGGGAACCTTCCTTTCTTCGAGAAAGAGAAAGAAGAGAAAATAAAGATATGGAGCCTTACGGCTCGTTATTGCTTACCGGGGGTAGGCGCTGCACAAAGTGTTAGATAACGCATGCAAAGTAGAAAGCATGAAATTGACAAGATGTGCGGAGCACATGAGCTTTACTTATGCACGGGGTCTGCGCCCGGCTTCGTACAAAGGATTACATGCAACATCAGGAAGACTTGTACAAAAGGTGGTTGCCGGAACAGGTTCCGGCAACCGCGCCCTACGGGTAAAACTTACGAAGATGCTCAATGTTCCAGGAGTTGCTCACCGGAATGCCATCTTCGGTCTCAAGGCGGACAGCGCCAGGCCTATTGACTCGTTTCACCCGGTAAGGGCCTTCCCACTTCGGCGTCAACTTGTTGGAATTCTTGGCGGACTGAACGCGCCGAAGAACAAGGTCGCCTTCCACGAGACTTCTGGCATTAACTTTGCGGCTATGGTAGCGGCGCAAAGCTTGTTGGTATCGAGCAGCTCGTACAGCGGCCTGAAGACGGTCCTCCTCAAGGAGCAGCGCGTCATCTTGTCGCAACTGCTCTTGCTCAAGCTCATCATAAGTGAGCACTCGAGGTGACCCATATACGAGTTCCATGGGGAGAACTGCCTCTGCTCCATAGACTAGAGCGAAAGGTGTCTGGCCAGTGGCTCGATTTGGCGTCGTCTTGATCGACCAAAGAACCACCGGCAGCTTCTCAATCCAGTTCTTTCCGCACTTGCGTAGCCTGTCGAAAGTCCTGGTCTTGAGCCCACGCAGCACTTCAGCATTCGCCCTCTCCGCTTGACCTTTACTTCTTGGATGAGCAACAGAAGCGAAGCAGACCTTGGCACCAAGATCTTGGACGTACTGCATGAAGGTGCGGCTCGTGAATTGCGTGCCATTGTCGGTGATGATCCTGTTAGGGATCTCGAAGCGGCAAACAATCGACCTAAAGAACTTGACTGCTGACTGTGCTGTCACCTTCCTCACTGCTTCCACTTCCGTCCACTTTGTGAACTTGTCGATTGCAACGTACAAGTACTCAAAGCCCCCGACAGCTCGGGGAAAGGGGCCGAGGATGTCAAGCCCCCAGACCGAAAATGGCCAAGATAAAGGGATCGTCTGGAGAGCTTGAGCTGGCTGGTGTATCTACTTGGAATGAAACTGGCACACTTCACACTTGGTTACTTGTGCAGTTGCATCCTGGAGGGCTTTCAGCCAAAAGAAACCTTGCCGGAATGCTTTGCCGGCAAGTGCTCTTGCGCCAATGTGGTGACCACATATGCCTCCATGTATCTCTGCCAACAGCTTTTGTCCGTCTTCCCGGTGAATACACTTCAATTTCACGCCGTTGAGTCTTCTTCTATACAGTGTGTTGTCGACAAACTGGTACATACTTGACTGCCGGGCTACTCTTTCCGCTTCTTCTTGCTCTTCGGGAAGTTCTCCTGTCTGAAGGAAACGGACAATCTGCTGTGTCCATGCTGGAGCTTGCGGCTCGACAACAAGGACTAAAGGCACATATGCTGCTGCGGGAACATCCGCTTCTACGGCGAGAACCTGCGGCTCAGCCGGAGCTTGACGTTCCCCGGCAAGCTTGCCGGAGCAAAACTTGTCGGGAGCGTCTGCTTCAACGGAGCAAACCCTAGGGCTTGCCGGAGCAGACTGCTCCTCAGCACCCTTGGTGTTGATCTTGAGGACCTTCTTGGCGGCGGCTTCGGGGAGCTCTGCCGGAAAATAGTGACCATAAATCAACTTTCTCTTCTTGCTCTGTCCAGTTGATGGCATTACAGACGGTTGAGTCAGTTTGAGCACAAAGATCCCTGGTTCCACAGGTAACTTAAGTGTGGCGCACTTCGACAGGCCATCGGCAATGTCGTTCTGAGCTCTTGGAACATGTTCCATATGTAGGCCGTCAAAGTGCTCTTCTAGCTTTCTCACTTCATCAACGTAAGCTTCCATCAACGGACTCTGATAATTCTTGTTCACTTGGCGGACGACAATGAGCTTCTTGATCCCAAGGTCTGTTGCGATCCAGAGACCGACAAGCAAACCTTCATACTCTGCGGTATTGTTCATTGCTTGCTCCTTGGGAAAGTGCATCTGGACTACGTACTTGAGGTGCTCTCCGGTGGGTGCAACAAGTAGCACGCCCGCACCGGTGCCTTGCAGCGAGAAGGCACCATCAAAGTACATCAGCCACTCTTTGCTTGCTTCCTTGATGGGGATGCTTGTTTCTGGAATTTCTTCATCTTGTGTTGGCGTCCATTCTGCTATGAACTCCGCCAATGCTCTGCTTTGGATAGTTGAAGTGCTCTCAAACTTAAGGCCAAAGCATGACAGTTCCAGTGCCCACTCGACAATCCTGCCTGTTGCTTCTGGATTTTGCAGTATCCTCTTCAGCGGAAAACGAGTGACGACTGTGATCTCATGTGCTTGGAAGTAATGGCGCAGCTTTCTCAAGGCCATGAGAAGGCCGAAAAGCAATTTCTGCACACCAGAGTACCTTGACCTTGCCCCTGCAGAAGAGAACTGACAAAGTAAACTGGGCGCTGCACCATTCTTTTCTGCATCTTCTCACGTGCCTGCGCAGATCCATCTTTGTCGGGACCAGAGCTTGTCGGTGAAGTCCCCTGCTTGTCGCTGGATGCATCTGCCGTGGTTGCTGACTCATCATCCGCCTCCCTCTCCGCTACTAATGCAACACTAACCACTTGATTGGTTGCCGCTATATATAGCAGCAACTTCTCTTGTGGCTTAGGTGCGACAAGTGTTGTAGTGGAGCACAGGTATCTCTTTAAGTCCTGCAGTGCAGCCTCCGCTTCAGGAGTCCATTTCATTGGACCTGCCTTTTTCAATATTTTGAAAAATGGCAGGGCGCGCTCAGCAGACCTAGAGATAAACCTGCTGAGAGCAGCTACGCAACTGGCAAGTCTTCGTACATCCTTGACGCGCTTTGGTGCTTCAATCTGCTCAATGGCCTTGATCTTGTCGGGATTGGCTTCAATTCCCCGTTGAGACACGAAGAACCCAAGAAGCTTGCCGGAGGGGACTCCAAACACACACTTCTCGGGGTTAAGCTTGAGGTTGATCTTGCGCAGATTTGCAAAGGTTTCGTCTAAATCTTGAATCAGAGTCGCCTTGTCCTTGCTCTTGACCACTATGTCATCCATGTAGGCTTCCACATCTCTGTGTATTTGCGGCTCAAAAGCGTCATGGACTACCTTTGCAAATGTTGAACCAGCATTCTTTAAACCGAAAGGCATCCGTACGAAACAGTATGTGCCACATAGGGTGATGAATGCGGTCTTCTCCTCATCCTCTTCTGCCATGAAGATCTGATGGTATCCTGAGTATGCATCAAGAAATGAAAGCAAGTCACATCCGGCCATGGAGTCAACAATCTGGTCGATGCACGGCAAGGGAAATGGGTCTTTGGGACAAGCTTTATTGACATCGGTAAAGTCGATACAAAGCCTCCATTTCCCGTTTGCCTTGCGCACGACTACAGGGTTGGCCAACCACGTAGGATGGAGCACTCCTCTGACAAGGCCTACTGCTTCCAATTTCTTGATTTCTCCTGCGATGAATTCTTGGCGCTCCACTGCCTGCTTCCTAACTTTCTGCTTGACGGGCCGCGCATGAGGACAGACGGCAAGATGGTGCTCAATTACTTTCCTGCGAACACCGGGGATGTCAGACGGTTGCCACGCAAATACGTCAACATTCGCCCGTGCGAAAGCAATGAGCGCGCTTTCCTATTTAGGGTCGAGAGTGGCACTGATGGTAAAGGTACCACCAGTGCCATCCTCCTTGGCGGACACCTTCTTGGTCTCTGGTGGAGCTGCCATTGTCTTCTTACACTTGCCGGTGGAGCTCGATGGTGCATCCTCGATGGTAGCGCAACACTCTGAAGAGGTGCGCTTGCCGGAGTGGGCATCAGAACTCTTGCCGGACTTGGTCTTCTTCTTCGCCCCGGGAGCTTCAACGGCAAGTGACTTGCGATCTGTTGCGGCTGCTGCTTCCTGGTAGATCTTGTCGGTGCAGATAAGAGCATCCTTCTTGTCGCCAGGGACAGAGATGACACTTATTGGGCCTGGCATCTTCAGCATGTTGTATGCATAGTGAGAGGCTGCCATGAATTTGGCGAGTGCTGGACGGCCGAGTATCCCATTGTAAGGCAATGGAAAGTCAGCAACGTCAAAAGTGACCCTCTCAGTTCTGAAGTTCAACTCGCTGCCAAATGTCACTAGCAACGTGATCTTTTCCCTTCGGCTTGCTCCTTCCCGGATTGATTCCTTGGAATGTGCCGGTCTCTTCGAGCTCGCCATCAGGGATCTGGAGTTTCTGGAGTACCGCGGAGGAGATCAGGTTCAAGCCGGCCCCGCCGTCAACTAGCATCTTAGTGACCTTGTGGTTGCGGATAGTTGGTGAAACCAACATCGGCAAGCACCCGACCGCAGTTATGCGATCAGGGTGGTCCTCAATATCAAAGATGATAGGCGTGCTGGACCATTTCAGAGGCTTGCGTGACTCGACGGGTGGTTTTGCCGCATTGACTTCCCGCACCCACTGCTTGAGCTGGCGGTGTGAAGTATGCAGAGAAGCACCGCCGTCAACGCACAGGACCTTTGTGGCTTTCTGGAACTCCTGCTCATCGGTCTCGTCATCATCCATATCTTCATCGTCGTCGTCATCTTCATCCTTGTCGCGGCCGCGGGGAGGTCTGTCTCCTTCCCGCTGCTTGGCCTTGCCGCGGCGTCCTCCTCGGCCGAGGCGTTTCTTGCCGACTCCTCCAGCACCTTCCTGGGCTTTCTCCTTGTCGCATCGCTCGTATTCAGCCTTTTGCTACTCGACAAGCTGCTCGACCTTCTTGCAACTCTGGAGGTCATGGCCCTTGGTGCGGTGGATCTTGCAGTACTGCTTGTTGGTGTCGTCCTGCTTGTCGGCGACCGCCACAGCCTGGTAGTTGGTGCCTGCGGTAATCTCCTCGCCGGAGCTACCAGCTTTGGCTTTCTTGGCGCCACCTCCGTTGCCGGACTGCTCAACGACTAGCACATCTTTGCCTTTCTTCTTCCTGTTGTTCCGCCGCCGGTTTTTCTTTGCCGGGGCAGCCTCCTCACTATCAGATCCTCCTGCTTCTGTATTCTCTCCGGGGAGTTTCCTCCCTTCCTCAGCACGTGCACACTTGTCGGCCAGGGCATATAGCTCACTGACGTCTCTGATCTTGCACATCGCCATCTCCTCCCGCATCCTGCAGTTTCGCACGTTCTGATGGAACGTGCTGATTACCGCAGTAGGGTGGACATCTGGGATGTTGTGCTGTACGCGGCTGAATCTCTGAATGTACTTGCGCAGGGGCTCTCCTTCCTTCTGGGCGAGCAGATGAAGGTCGCTCTCTTGGCCATGAGGCTTGTGGCCGCCTGTAAAGGCGCCGACAAACTGATGGCATAGGTCTGCCCAGGAGGATATGGAGTTGTCCGGCAAGTGCATGAGCCAGGATCTGACATTGGGCTTGAGCACCAGCAGGAAGTAGTTGGCCAGGATCTTGTCGTCCCGCCCCCCGGCAGCTTGCACCGCAATGGTGTAGATGCTGAGTAACTCTGACGGATGTGACTTGCCGTCATACTTCTCTGGTACGTCTGGCTTGAAATTCTTCGTGCTGAGCCACTGGACTTGCCGCAGCTCACGAGTGAACGCAGGGCATCCTACCGCGTATGGTAAGTCGCCTGGTTCCCCTGGTGCATGCATGTCGACAGAGGGCCCAGCGCGCTGGTCCGATTGACGCCACACTTCTCTTCGGCGCTCGATGCGAGTACGAGCGTCTTCTTGCTGTCGTTCGTGAAGAACTTGGCGCTGATCGCGACGAGCTCGTGGATCTGATGATGCGGTGGAGTCACTGTCGAGGTGGATCCGGCGAGTCGGCGATCTTGGCCTTCGGGGTGGAGAGTGCATGGTGGTTGCACCCCCACCGGTTTCGTCGCCATCGGCTCGTGCCTGGCAGTCCTGCCACGGCAGCGATGTACTCGGCTGCCGCGGAGTGTCGCCGTTGGCGAAGCCGATGAGACTCTGAATGGTGGCCCTCCATTCATCGATCTTGTCTGCCGTTGGAGGGTAATCCAGGAGCAGTTGAGCTCGCGCCAAAGCTTCTGCTGGAGTGGTGGGCGACAGTGGCGAACGGTGCGAGGAGCGGGATATGCTCGGACTTCTAACTATGTTAGAAGGAGCAGTATCCCGTCCAGGCGACCGTGTCTCGCTCGTGCCAGCATGTTGGCGTGCATGCTGGTCTTGAGCACCCCGAGATCCACCAGCTCGATCTTGGTCCAACGAACATATGGCCCTGCGAATACCATGATGCTGTCGGTCCTGCGCCTCCTGAGATGGACGCGGTGCATGTACGGACGCCGAGGTCTGCGCAGCCTTGTCCTTGGACCTGGCAGCACCGTGAGCTCCCTCGTCGATGCCCGTTCTTCCGCCGGCGTCTACCCCACCACCCGTTTGCTCTGGTGGTGGTGGGATCGACGTGGACGGAACAGCTGCCGCCGAAGCCTTCTTCTTCGGTGGCATGTCGATGAAGAAGATGAAGATCTAGCTCGTGTGAACGCCGGATTAGGTTCACACAACCTCGACGCCCCCTACCTGGCGCGCCAAATATGTCGGGGAAACTGATCCACGAACACCTATGGGACCGGCGGACCGAGCCCCTTTCGGTTCGGCGGGGGGCGGAGATCGCACGAAGAGCGGATCGAGGCGAAGCACACGAGCAGTTTACCCAACTTCGAAGCTCTCCGAAGAGATAACACTCCTACTGCTGCATGTCTGAGTGTATTGAGTTCTTGCTCGGGAGCGCTGAGTGCTACAGTACACACTAGCTACTAACGAGACCGAGCGTGAGTGTTTTTCTGCCTTCCAACCCTCCTCTACGTTGCGCATGGGCCTCCTTTTATATGCTAAAGGGGTCTCCGATAGGTGGCAACATAGACAAGGGTAAAAATGGAAAAGGAATTGCGGTTGGTACAACTACCTGTACAGTGTATCATACCTAACCCTGACGGCAGGGGACAAAGGCATTAAATGCCCGTCTATGTCGCCCAAATAGTGCAAAAAGGGACCGTCAGGGACGCCACCGCTTGCCACGATGGCAATCTTGTCAGTGTCGCTTGCCACTGCGCACTGCTGGCCGCACAGCCTCTTGCCACGCGCGCCTGGAAAGGTCCCAGGGCGACACGTTGGTGGATTTGCTGGAGCGCGGGTATAGAGTGGTAGTTCGCCGCGGTAAGCGCCTTGCCGCGGTCGTTGTCTTGTCGCGTCCGGAAGCTTGTCGCTCACCGAGCCTCGCCGGGACACGTGGCGCGTCGCAGAAAGTTCCTTGAGATGCCTTGGTTGGCCTTCCCAGCAAGCTCCTCTTGCCGGGGCCTTATCTCCTTGGCTTGAATACTTTGTTCTTGAATGGCTCCAAAGGAACCACGGAGGACCTTGGCGGTCACCCGGCAAGCCTTGCCGCGGGGTGCTGCAACTGCCCGTGCACGAGTTCGGGATACTAGGGTACCCCTACTCTAGTACACCGACAGTTGCCCCATTACAACATTCCATCAAATACAAAGGAAAACTAACACGCATGCTGATGCATCTCAATGATTCACATATCATAGCCAATATTTACTTCACAACTAAAGACAAAAGTTGTGAGAGCGTGTACGAAAGAAAAACTACTGATGGGGCCACTACGACTTAAACCCTAAACCGTAAACAGGATTTAATTTCCTGGCCAGGTAGAACCTGTCTAAGGAAAGACGGCTGGCACCCTCGGATCATACGATGCTTTTGTGCAGTTCCACTGAAATCGACCTGAGCATCCCTGATGGCAAACATATCGAAGAAGTGTGATTAGAATAATAGTACTGGCACTAGTTCATGAGACATAAACTCATCACAAGTAGAAGCCGGTAGAAGTAGAAAAAGATCAACATGGAGATGGAGCTACAATAGTGGAGCAAGCCGGATCCAAAAAGAAGATGGACTACCTGGGACGTCGGGCTGTAGCTAGAAGGGTGGTTGGGATGCGGCATCGGCCCATACCGCGGTGACCCTCGATTGGGACGCACCGACTATGGGTTTTCTCCCTCGCCGATGTCGTCCGCATCTACGCAGAACATTGTTCCCTTCCCCCAGCTGCAGGATCAGACCCGTCGTTCTATGCTTGTGAAGAGAGCAACCTAGGCAAGCAGGCTTGTAGCTTAGGCTCCTGCTAGTGTATATATAGTGGTTTTCTTTTTCTCTCCATATGAACCATTTTATATTGCGTACGTGTCATTGAAGAGTGAAATGATGGTTGCTACTTCCGACTAACTTACTATGTGATTTGACTGCTCCTTAGTGGCCCCTACACGTACTCCCCCTATGTGTATTCAATAGTCACACGTACACATGGACGCAAAAACGCGCGCGATGCCCTAATGCATGCATGTCCGAGCACACGACGGAACACACATGGTCACGCTCAAGTGCTCAACCTACACGTGCATGCACACACATACTCAGTCATGGTGAGCTAGTGACCGTATAAACACCGGAATATATATATATATATATATATATATATATATATATATATATATATATGAAGTCCACTGACCGTATTTTTACAAATATACAGTGACAGACAGTGTATTTATCTCGTTTGAAGTTAAGCCATATTAACCGGAGAGGAGGCAATATGGACTAGCATTACTTAGCTGTGTCCCCTCAACTTGCTGAACAACGAGAAGGTTGTAGGACGGAAGAAGCTTGCGCGCGGTGGCTCGCAGGACAAGGAGAAACTTTTGACTAATGCAAGCTCCCCCTAGCTCAGGCGATGGACGTGCAACAATTAATTCGGTGTCAGATTGCCAGAAGCATACACTATACTACTAGTGCTATTATTGTTCGACTTCCCGAATAGGCGAACAGCCAAGTGCAAAGTTTACTAGTATTACTAGTACTACTACTATAGTCTATAGAGGTATGTACTATACTAGTACTAGGAATCGGATGGAGAAGCGTCTGCACTCTTATTATGATTTTAAAATATGATAAAGCAATCTTCAACACATTTGGTTATCTTCGAGGGTTCTCGCATGTGATAATGGAAGTTGATTGCATGAAACACTCGCCACAATTCTCGCTTAATTCTAGCTCACATCCTGTTACAAATAGGAGCGCTCGGTAATATTTCCTCTTTTTTTGTTATTTAGCATGTAAGCAGGTCAGCAAACCTTGCGGCGCATCTTCGTGTGAACCGTGCTTGCTGCACTTTGAATGTGGCCGAGAGCTGGCTTCATGAAACACCTCGCTTCCTACTTCTTTTTTTGCGGGGTACCTCGCTTCCTAGTGACCTGTGTCTTGGCTGATCGTCCTAAGATATATGAATAAAGATCTCCCATTTACCCGCAAAAAAGATTAAGCCATATTAACCGGAAAGGAGGGAGTATGGACTAGCACTACTTTTTGGTGTGTCCCGTCAACTCGCAGAACGAGGAGAAGCTCGCTTACGCCTTTTGACTAATGCAATCTACCCTTGGTGGACATCCATCAGTCCGTTCGGTGTTAGATTGTCAGAGGCATACACTGTAGTACCCAACATGCGGAGTACCATCATTGTTCGACTTCACGAAGAGGCGAAGAGCCAAGCGCAGTAGTACGAGTAGTACTACTACTAGAACCGCATGGTGGTGCGTCTGTACTCTTACTTTTTTTATCTCTGATAAAGTACAAGTTTAATCCGGAGAAGGGCGGAAAACAGCAGCCCAACATGTAATGATGATATCGATCAACCAACCATACTCAAATATATCTTGGCCTCTGTGCGAGCCCATCTGTGTGTTGTCGCTCCTCGTCTCTCTCAAGGAACGGCGGGTTGGCTCTTTGCCGTCAATTGAGATTGGTTTGCTCACACTCCTGTCCCACATGTCAGTGATATGCCAAGAGGAGGTGCATTGACCGACTGGCCATACGCGTACCTGGTTTTGTACCTTCGTACTACTCCTCCCTCCATGAGAGTTTACAGGGCACGCTTCATTATGATGCACTTATCTCAATGCTTTTCCACCACCAGAGAGACTTTAGACGCATTTGGTTTAATGCTCAATTAATTAGGGTGTGGTAACCGCAATAAAGTCCACAATTTTCTCTCGATGTACTCCCTCCTTTCCGGTTTATAGGGCTTATCTCCAAATTTTAGTTTTTCCATTTTATATGGCTCAATTTGGTTGATTTCCATCACATGTTCAGATTCCAAGGTGCATTAAATCATTGCATGCAAGTATTAAGAGAAAATTGACCAATGCATGTACTTTATGCATGCATGCATTGCAATTAATGCATTGATAAACATAATTTTTTTGAGGAAAACAAGACCATTAATTACGTGCTTTTGCAAAACTACAAAAAGTATTCCACCACTCGCCATCTACCTTGATTTGTGAGATTTTTGAACTGAGCACTATAAACCGGAAAGGAGGGAGTACTACTACGGAGTGGAGTAAGTGCATGCATGTGTGTACCCGGGGTGGAAGCACTGCATGCATGTCTGTATGCATTATTCCCTCTAGTAATAGACGCCATGCTATAACTACCAATGCTATTTTTCAGGCCGATCTCTAGTCGCCTTGGTCCCACAGATTTTTTTTTTCTAAAGCGCGCTCTATAAACAGTGACAGATGGAGTAGTATGAGCGGATTCAAAGAAGAGCGTATTGATGGTTGCTTCTTCTGAGCAACTTACAGTGGGAAAGGTGGGGCTTATGATTTGACTGCTCATTACTCACTATTAATGCGGCACAACGACTGGGCTGAGTCTCCCATGTGGTTGTGCACTACCCCCTCGGTTCTTAAATATACTACGGAGTATTTGTCTTTCTAGAGATTTCAACGAGTGACTACTCAAATATTTGTCTTTTTAGAGATTCAAATGGACTACTACATACAGATGTATATAGACATATTTTAGAGTGTAGATTCAATCATTTTGCTCCGTATGTAGTCACTTGTTGAAATCTCTAGAAAGACGAATAGAGTATTTAGGAACAGAGGGAGTACACATACGAAGCAAAATGAGTGAACCTACACTCTAAAATATGCCCATTTGAAATTTGTAAAAAGACAAATATTTAGGAACGAAGGAGTATAATTTTGTGCATGGCACATGGACCCGGATGCTGAAGAGGCTTCTAGCAATGCTATCAAGCTTCCATCATTTGTTTACATAATTGACGTACTATACAAATAATTTTCCAGTGACATGAAATTGTACAATGCTGTGAGCTTTCAGCTTTTGTTTCGTGTGTCTTGCCATCGATGCTCTTTCGGAAACAATAAAAAACTAACTTTCTTGCTAATGAATGTCAATTATTAGCATATTAGAGCTAATAATTACATCACAACTGAAGACAGAGTTGTGATAAGGTGTTAAACTAAAATTGATCCATGCTTTCATTGGCAGCAACGTCCCCCCAGCTTTGTCCAAATCAACAAGGCATGTTGGGAAAAAAAGTAGATGTCTGGAGCATGTAACATTCCGATCATTTTGTGCAGTTCCACTAAAATAGAGATGAGCGTCCCTTTTCAAAGATATTAAGTGTGATTACGATAATAGAGGACTGTTGATGAAATAATAAACACATAAATAGAAGCCGGTCACCTTTGCAGTCTCTCTTAAGACTAACTAGTTGGAGAAGATTAGGCTCGGAGTTGGATGAGGAGGATAGAGCAAAACCAATCTCCCTTTGTGAAGTCGCACTGAAATGTAGAGACGTTGCCCGTGTGACATTTTAGTACAACTGCACAAAACACTCTTAAGAAAAAAGTGATTTGGGCAGTTCACCAAAAGGTCACAATAGCAACGTGGTGAAATGGATAGCCCTGTTTGCAAAAAAGAGGTAGAAAGGAAACAATTACTGGCAAATAACAGTTGATGACACATGCGACGACAAAAAAGAAGGATATTCCTTGTCCTAATGGAAGATAACAACACGGTTGTGTTTGTCTAAAACGGTGTGAGGACAAGATTGCAATATGGAAAGTACGCCGGACGAGCTACGTTTTGGGCAAAGAACTATGGAAGATCCACATGCAGCGACGTGGGAAGACGGGCAGTGGAGCAAGGCCGGAGGGGATACCTGGAGGTCGTCGGGATGTAACTAGGTGAGCGGCAGCAGGCGGAATCTGCGAGCAGGTGGCGTAGGCCCTGCCGCGCCGGAGCTTTGTCAGAGAGAACGACGTGTACCGCAGATCGGGACGTGCTGCCTCGGCGCCGTCGAACGGAGAAACAATGTACTTCCTCCCTTTCCCTCGGCGGATGGGATGCGTCCGGATCAGTGACCAACGGTGAGAGAGAGGCCACCGCACTCCCTTTCCCCCGATGGACGGGATGCGGCCGAATTAGTGACCAACGGTGAGAGAGAGAGAGGCCACCGCAGCCTTGTGTGAGATACTATGAAGAGCGACAAACCATGCAGGCAGGCTCCATTGTATATAGTTGAGCAGACTACCTTTTTCTCCATAAAAATCGTTTTATATTCTGTGTACGTGCCATTGAGCGCTATAACTTTATTTAAAAATAACGCGGCAACGCGTCAAGTCGAACTTTGTTTCGTGCACGCATGGTACACGACCTCCCTAGGTAAACAACCGCTACAGGCGTTCAAATTAGCATGTGGGCTGCCATTTCGTAAAGAAATGAGCTCCATCATGTACCCGCGCGGGTGTGGCTGGGCACGAAGAGTGAGTACGTGCACGGTTCACCTATTCTCTTCTTGTATATGTACACCACCTATGTGGGGTTGTGTGACAGAGATACAAACCTAGAGAGATATAGTGTGTGGGTTCGTGAGAGTTTTTTTGGGGGGGGTCAATCAAAAAATGTAACATATGCAATGTGTGTGAAATAGAGTCCTGGATATATCACTTATATAGAGGGGGCGATCCACGAGAAGAGAGTGGAGGTATCATCGGCTTGAGGTGTCCATAGAATCGAAGAGAGGGATGATGTTTGTGTATGTGTGCGCGCGATCTATAAAGAGTGCCATCGAATTTGTGTGTGCCCATGTCAAAGATATAGAGTGGCTGGCCTACTGGAACATGAGAGGGGACATGTGCAGTTTGTCTCTGTGGCATGGATGCCTACCTGCAGCGCTCGACTATGGGTGTGTGGTGGGGGAAGGAGGAGGCCCGGTTAACTATAGAGGTACAATGGCTGGTATATTTGTGGAGGAGGAGAGAGGCCTACCTCATGTATTAAGGAGATCGATCTACCTCATGTATTAAGGGAGATCGATCGGCATCCATGCATATGTGCAAGAGAGGAATAATGTTGGGAGAGAGACAGAGCTAGAGTGTTGGAGGGGGTGGTAGTGGAGTTGCTTCTAACAAATGGTGGGATAGGCTTGCTAGACAAACGGAGGGCACGCCCGCAATATCAATAAGAGAGGAGATGGCTGCTTGTTGTTCTCTATGCACATGCGTGTGGGAGACGGGTCAGGAGGCATGCACGAATGATGAGGGGGGACGATATGGCTGTGGTAAGCACACGTAACTACATAGGAAGATCAATCGCCCCTTGTTAGAGAAAGGAGAGACATAACTTGTGAGGTACGTCGATTGATGGGGGGGTAGTTAAAGTCAATCTAATTATATGTTGGGAGATCGATCGGTACGGTATACATACATGTGTGTGTTAGAAGAAAATGATGCACGAGGAGAAGGATAGAGAGAGAGGGATGCATCTAAGAGGTGGTACGAGAGGCATACTATATCGAGGGGGAAGGAGTGTGTGAGTACGAGATCGATGAAAAGATTGGTGGGAGTGAGGCCAGGACGGTGACAAGAGAAGAGGGGAAGCTTGTGTTTGTGCTAGGCACACCTGCCTAGAGAGGCATATCGATCGATGTGTGCCGTAAAGAAGGAGCTGGGGGGCCTACACACACCATGGGTGAATGACCTAAAGTGAAAAGACGAATTTGCACGATGGAGCTAGAGAATGCTGAGGGAGGGTGAGAGGGATGCGGGCGTGTGCATGCACGATAGAAAGTTAGCGCTAGCTACAAAGAAAAAGGATTGTGTGGGTGTAAAAGATGAATAGAGATCATACTTCATTATAAAAAGCGAATTCGGATATTTGAAGAATTTGTCATAGTGTTTTAAACCGACGCATGTGTGAATATATATAACGGTGATACACATGGTGTGGTTATGAACATGTTATACTACATATAATATATTTTATCTCTACTCTTATAAAAAACGGAGTTGTTGATGATGGTGTGCCTGCTATCTTGCAATATAGGTCGTCCGATTTATATCTGGCGGATAGCAAGGAAACTATGGAAAGTTTGAAAAAAGATACCCACACCCCTCTCCATATTTGCAAATTAGGACCCTTGATCATGTTGATGTTCTATGCAACGCATGTGCATCTTGCTAGTACTACATATAATACATAGAACATTGATTATAATTTGGGCTAATGTGTGGCTTTTGCAGCTCAGGTCTAAATACTTGTCATAATGTAGGGGGCTGGGCACTATACTTTGTGTGATAAACACGGTGTACGTATGGAACATGGTTTAGATTATGAATATATAGTTAGTACATCAAATGTACTATTATTTGGAATCAACATCAAATGTATTCAAAAAATAGAATTTGAGTTCATGTAGTACACATAGTTCATATCTATCTATATAGTAATCATGTCGTGTGTTATTAAGGTAATACACGAATGATGGTTGAAGTTGGCAACAATCATGATTGTAGATTCTTATTGAAATAGAGAAATGAATTCAAATTTAGTTCGAATTGCAGCGGTAGTATAGACATTTGGAATGGACTAAAATGTTGGTATGAGTAGGTTACATGCATTATACAGCAAGCGAAAAAATTTATTCGGACATAACATGGATTCATACTCCCTCCTTCCATCTATATAGGGCGTAATGAGATTTTTAAGACCGCCTTTGACTATTAACAAGATTAATAGTACATGACATGCACAATGTGAAAATTATATCACGGTGTGCTTTGTGTAAGTTGCATGTCATATATAATTGCTCTAATATTTGGTCAAAGTTAGCATCGAAAAATGCATTAGGCCCTATATAGATGGAAGGAGGGAGTAGCTTTCAATAGCATTTGTATAGTAAAACGGGGCAAGACTCTTTCTTTGTGTGGTGTGAATAGTTTTATTTTTTTGGTTTTGTTTTTGGTTGAGGAAAGTGCGAATTGATTTGGTACGTATAAGTACAATATTACTACACGTTAGGATTGTCCCTAAAATTCAACAGCGTCTTGTTATATCCCAAAAAATCAGATATCGTGCTCCCAAAACTGGCGCCTTCACAACCCGCGCCTTGCTATCCCGAAATTACAACACGCACGAAAACTCCCTTCAGCTGCCAAATCCCAACACGCGGAATCCCCCTTCTAACCCTGAGCCGAAAGGGCCACTAGTTCAAATCGGTTGGGGGTACTTCTGTAACACACCCTACATTTTGGACAAGCGCGTCCCTAAGTCATGCTTCACCCCCTCCCATCACCCCCTTTTCGCCATTCGAAATCCCAGGCCGCCATAACCTCTCTGCTCCAGCCGCGAAACGCCACCCTCCTCCGTCCGCCACCTCACCGCTGCCCAGCCGAAGCCTCTTCCCCGACGACGTCGTCCACCGCAATAGCTCGACGTCCCTCGTCCACCTCCCCGGATGAGGATCCGTCGTCCATGTCATCGTCCCGCCGGTTCAGCCGCCCCATCCTCCACCTCCAAGGAGCTGCTCCGACGATCGCCTCATCTATCGCGGCTGCTCCATCCCCACAGCGTCGCCTTAACCTGCTCCACCGTAACCATAGCATCCTCACCGACTCCTCGGACGAAGCTGAGGCCTACTCGCCGCCACCAAAGAGGTTGTACACTCATCGCATCGCACCCTCTCCTTAACTCGACCTCCCGGCACAAACGGTGCTCCATCCCGCACCCCCATGGAGCAGCTACCTTGAAGCCGGCGCCTCGGGTGACATCTCCATGGCGGCTCTCCCCCAGTGCGAGGCCCCTTCGGCGGCGGCTTCCATACCAGCCAGATCTGCTGCTGCTACTCCGGCTCTCGCTCACTCGCTCGCTCTGCTGCTGCTGCTCCGGCTCTCGCTCGATCACTCGCTCGCCCAGCTGCTGCTGATGCTCTGCCCCTCGCTCGTGCTGCTGCTCTGCTCCAATTAAGCCACACTTCAGTCGACTGAATCGACTTTTGGGTCAGTCAATTTTCAGGGGTTGGGGGGCTCGCCAGAGTTAAGGAAGAACCACCCGCAGCGGGGACGGGGGCTCGCTGGAGAGGTACCCCACCATCTATCTTAGGGTTCATGGTGGGGGGCGGGCGGCCTAGAGGGCTCGCCGAGGTGGCGGTGGGGAGTTGTCTCAGGGCGACGAGGCGACACTGGGGCCGGCGGTTCGGCCGGTAGTGGCTGGCAGCTCAGGGGGTGCAGGTTGAAGATGAACTACAGGCCCTCCCTAAACTACATGTCAAGTGCCTCTCTGCTGCCATTGCGTTCAGTTTCGACAGTAGCATTCAGATTCCAGAGTAAATTTCAGTTTCAATAGTTAAGTTCAGAGTCAATAGTTTTAACCTCATCTGTTGTAGTCAGGTGGTTTTTGGTGATGTAAATTTTACATCATCTATTGGATATGCTATTAGAATCCAACTTGAGATTGACGATGTTTGTCTTGTGCTGCTTCAGCCTTGTCGTCTTACGGCTCACCGGAGCTGCTCTAACGACAGAACGATCCATCACAATAGAGCAGTGCCCTGGACGCCGTCTACAGATTCCTCAGATCTTCCTCCACACCTCCGACAGCCACCTCTGCCTCAACTGCTTCAGCGACGAACCCAATGATGCTGAGGTCGACATGGCTACGACAAGGAGGTTGTACACTTGTTGCATCGCTTATTGCTATACATTCATGTCGATCCATTAGGGCTATTTTGGTTCAACTGAAAAACATATCAATAGTTAATTTTCCAATGGCACTCTACTATTCAATTATTCATGCATTTTGTTGAAAGGAACGAAGCAAAACATCTACCTGGACCTAGTTTTCAAAATCCTATGCATGAAAACAAGACCAAGTGCATTAGTGGTAGAATAACATTCTTACTGTACACGCTTTCATATGGTTTCACTTTATTTTGGCCATATTTATTTCTATTCCTTTGCTCTTCCAATTCCTATAAACCAAACACCCAAGTTGACAGAAATCCTATGTTTACAAATGCTCTGTTTACCATGTGCATTCCTATCCTATTCTGGTGTTTTTCCTATCCCTGCGTTTTTAGAATCATGCAAGACAAATGAGCCCTTACAGAATTACTTCAGTTACAGGTAGGTGTCGAATGGAACTTTGTGTGGTTTGTCCTGCTCCTGCCACGACGTCATCCACCTCACCTGAGCTGCTCCATCAACAGAAGGATCCACCAAACTAGACATCACGACTCCTGACCGTCTTTTGCCGCCTCAGATCTCCTTCCCTGCCGCCGGCACCCACCGCAACGGCATCACCATCATTGATTAAGAAGATGAACCTGAGGAGTACACGGGTCCACAAGAGAGGTCGCACTCTTTTGTTTCTGCTTATGTTATGCATTGCTTAAACTTACCTTCTACTTTATCGTCCTATTCAGCTCTTGGACTCCCAAGTCAGGTCCAAATTAATGTTCAAACTTGAGTTCTAAATTAGTTGTGGGGCACATATCGAGGCAGCAATGAATAGTATGTCTGTCTAATATCTGGTTCGCCTATGGTATGCCTATGTTGTTCATCTTGGATGAGACACAAATAGTAAAGAAATCATCATTTGTCTTTTTATTAAATTAAAGCAATCATCAGCCTGCTATCATTATTTTTGGATGCATCCACTAGTTGTTACCATCACTCTAAATTTCTGCATGCTCTCCTTACATAATCTCACCATATTTTTTTCGTATGCATGTCAGATATTGTACACAGTCATGCTGAACATGTAGAAAAAAAGAGTAGAGTTTTGTGTGGCAATACAATGTCATGCAGACATCGCTCCATGGGGGGTTCAATGGCAAACCCTCCCCACCCCTCTCCAGATTGTAATCCAAAGGAAGATATCTGTTGTGAGCCGGATTTAGACGCCGCTGACCACTCCTATTTACCCCCCAAGGTGTTTGCTCTACCTTGGCATGATGATGTTAGTCATATCATGCATATGTTGCCTTGTAGTGCCTACTTTTGACATCATATATGTCATCTGCTTAGTTTAGACATGTTCTATAATGCCACCTGTTTAGTTTCTATATCATATATGGGAATTATGCTGTCTCATGTCTTTTAACCAACCATAATATATGTGAAATGTGCAATGCTATCCTGTTTAACCAGGGATCATATATTTGAATGATATCTTGCCCATCCTTTTCTTCATTACATTTCCATTTGTCGACAATGTTTGTACATTAAACTACTCTTCCTGTGAATCAGCCATTTGGTTGGGAGATGGAAAAATCTGGAGTGAAAACAAGGCCTTCAGACCAGATAGTGCTACCTGTGGAAGCAGATCTCTTGTTGGGTCCCGATAGCTCCTCAGAGATGGATTCAGAGATAGATGACCAGTCCTATTCCCCCACCGAGGTGTATGCTCAAACTTGGCATGGTTATACTGCTCATATCATGCATATGGTGTCTTGCATTGCATAGTTTAGACATCATATACAAAATATTCAACAGCATGTTCTTAGTTCAGACATCATATCGAATGCCCTCTGTTTAGCATATAAATCACATATGTGAATTAAATGATGCGATCCTGATTACTTAGATACCATGTAGGTGAATTATATCATGCGATCCTGTTTAGTTATTCATCATATCTTTGAATTATATTATGCTATGCTATCCAGTTTAGATATACATCATATATGTGAAATTATGTCATGCTATCCATTTTAGTTAAACAATATACATGTCAACTATTTCATGCCTTTTTTCCACACTATCTATTGCATCTTTCTCTCATACAATGTCTATACATTCAACTATGTTTCCTGTTTATCAGCCATTTGAATTGGAGCGGGTGATGCCAGTATCCAGTGGACTAAAAACACGGTCTTCAAATAAAACAGTGCTACCTCTTGGTGGAGATAGCACCCCGGTTGTACATGCACAAGAACCAACCCTACCACACATAACCCAAACTCTCGCAGATTGTACCCCTACTGCGATGGACAGAGAACCAGATTCACCCAATCTAACCCCAACCCCAGCAGATAGTAACCCACTTCCTGTTGACACAACACCATCTCTACCACAGAGCTCCCAAACAAGAGCAGTTAGTAAGGAAGCTCCAGTGCCCAAAGGGCCAGTACTACCACGGCGAACCACAACTCCACTAGTTAGTACGCCTATTCCTGTGGAGGAAGCACAACCATCTAGTCGTAGTTTAGCAGCTATCGCATTTGATGTTGTTAAATCGTATGTGCGTATCTTCCCATCTTGGAAATATTATACAGAAGATGAAGGAAAATGCTTGTTGCAGGTGTTTGTCTAGGAGGTATGTGTAAGTACTGTTATTCATGGCAATTACTTTGCTTAGTCCCATTCATCCTACCTCCATGATGGTTATAATACAGCAAATTTTCCCATTTTTCTCAATAGAGAAGGACCGATTTGGAAACTCAGGATGAGGTAACCTGTGCTAATACCTCTGCTATCTTCAAGAATGCTTGGTGGCAGTATACGAGTTACCTAAAGAAAACATACTTCACTGGCAAAGAAACTCATCAAATTCCCTTACATTCTCCTGAGCCACATTTACTGGATGATGACTGGGAACACCTTGTTCTGTACTGGTCCTGAACCAAGAATGTGGTAAGGTCTATGAGCTCATTTTCTATTATTAAGTACTATATTCTTGCGTCTTACTATACTCTGTTCATGTAGAACAAGGGCCTAAACCTGAAGAACAATTGTTCTAATTTAAGATTCCATTGCTATCATAGTTCAAAAAAGCGCTAGGCGTTAATTGTGCATTTTGACACAGCCTTGCGCTTTACTGACCAAAGCGCATGCTTATCCGCAGTTATGCACAGATTAAGCGTAGTTATGCGCAATGCATTTTGCCAATGCCTAGAGCCTAGGCGCGCCTTTTTTAACTATTATTGCTATTGTGCATGCTACTTTGCTCTTGTATCACTGTATTTACTCATACAAACTTATTTTCAAATTGAAGGATCCAATCGAAATTCCAATGGCACAACAGGTATGTTCACGCATGTTTCTTTAATAGGTTTGCTCTTATAAATAGCTCTGTTGATTTCAATTTCAATTGTGTATACAGTTGACTTCTCATATCGTGCATATTACTAGCATCACAATAGAGCCAATAGTGTTGTTGTACATGTAGACCCGTGGTACCCATCTGAAATCTTGTTGTGCCGTGTAGTTTCCCACGCTTTGTATTCTTTCACTGCTACTTTATCTTGAACTGATATGATTTGAACTATGTCTCTATTTTGATTTGGCAAGACAATGCAATGACCATAGGACATAGATATGTGTTTGTTTGATGCTTTTATTATGTACAAGTACTTGGCAATAGAAGAATTGGTAGTTTAATCATGTCCACCTTGCTAATGAACTGGTTCACCGAAATGAGTTTCATATACTAGTACATGCTAAACCTGTTATGTGTCTGCTTGTTTCTTCTTTTAGAATGCTGACAGAATATTGGGGAAGAGTGCCTTATTAAGCAATGATAAAGGAAGTAATGCATATATGGTTTAGGATAGTGACACATCCTTGTTGGTCTCCAACAAAGCTGATAAAACAGCCAAGGAAGACTATCTTGAAGACAGTGAGACAACCCCAAAGTCTTGTCTTGGTTTAGTGTTTGAGTTACTGGCCACTACCACTTGCACAAGCTATTCAAACTCACTGTCTGAATCAATTCGGTTTCTAGAGTCTCAACTGCAAGCTGAAAGACATCGATCAGCTGTGCTACGACAAGATGTGGAAGGACTGTGGAAGTCCCTGGAGCATTCAGATGCATACTTTCTGGTGTAACAACAAGCGTTGGAGGATTTTAGCACCAAACAGGACAAAGCTAATAAGCTTGCTAAGCTTATTGCCAGCATGGTGGATACCCAGAATAACGTTTCTTGAGCTCTTCTGAAGTTGTTTAAGTTATGATCTTGTTTTGCTACCGCATTTACATGCATTGGTGGACAATTTTGACGGCCAGTGTATGTAATATGCTTCTTTGTTCCCTATATTGGCACTGGTGGCGAACTTTGATGCCCAGTGGATGTAATATGTGTAATAGCGGTAATAGGCTAGCGTTAATTGCTTGCTTATTTATTTCCTCATTGTCTTGTTTAGTTGTTTGCTTGTAGTCACTGCAGTTCTTTTTCTGTGTTTTTCTAGTGGCCACAATAGCCTATTTTTGGTACCTAGGCCAAAATAATCATGGCAGCACACAAACTATTGTAACCCTGGGCCTCTTGTGAGCTGTATGATCCATGGGCCTTCTATGGTCGTAGGATCCATTGGACTTTGTAAGGGCCGTAGGATCCATGGGCCTTCTACGGGCCGTAGGGTCCATGGGCCTTCTATGGGGTGTATCATCGTTTAGCCAATCATGGGCCATACTATTCATGGACCATAACGGGCCATATTTGATAATTGTATGAAAACAGCCCAACGGGTTTTTTTGACATGAAAACGGCCCAATGTATTAATGGTCCACGAATGGGACAATTGTAACGATGGGCTGAATTTGGCCCACAAGCAGAAAATGACAGTAACGGGCCGTAAGTAACCGAATGCTGCAAATGAGCCCCAAAATAAATGGGCCCTGAGAAGGCCGAAAGATAACCTGGGCTGGAAATGGCCTAGTGGAATAATGGGCCGTTAATGGGTATAAAGTGATACACTGTTGTCAGTACCCCGACTCGATGTCACATCGATCTAGCTGGTAACACCTCATATCACTTTGCTGCCTCACGCACGGTATTCCCACGGGTGTCGTCTTACCTTTTCCCGGGACCGTTTGCGCCTTTTGGCTCACGTATATGATAGTGTCGCTAGCATCCATATGATAAAGAGCCCGGGCTGACATGACTAGTCGTAAACCCAAAGTGGCACAGACTTACAGGGACAGGCATCCATGACCCAGCTTCGAACGTGTCGGTCATCAGCAAGTGGGTCCGGGCTGTAGCACTGGGCTAGCAGGACTCCGGTAAACCGGGCTGTAGCGGGCTAGCAGGACTCCGGTACTCAAAGCGTGACATTTCCCCGAAGGGACAGACACAGGAACGAAGAAGGACACATGCCGGCCAGCCTAAGTGTTCCAGAGCAGTAGCAAGCTACCATGGCTCAGCGGTAACACTAGGAGACATTTCCCGGTAAGAGAGGCTACTAAAGATAAACAACTAGATAGTCAGATCCCACACATACCAAGCATTTCAATCATACACACAATATGCTCGATATGTGCAAATACAACGAAGCATCACAACATGACTCTATGACACAAGTACTTTATTTAAGGCTCAGGGAGCCATACATAACATACACAAAGGTACGGGTCTCACGACCCCACATACAAGTCAAACAGTCATACAAACCAGCAGCGGAAGTAACTTGTCTGAGTACAGACAACTAGTAAAATAAAAGGGGCTTGGAAAGCCTAACTATACTACGTGGTCCTTCACAAGCTCAGGGTCACCACCTGGGTCTTTAGCCTACTCGTTGATGTCAACGTCTACATAGAACCCATCAGAAGGGGTTGCAGCGTCTTCTGTAAAAATGTAGATTATAGCAACATGAGTACAAAGGTACTCAGCAAGACTTACATCAGATCCTACATACATGCATAGTATCAAGAAGGGTTGGTGGAGTTATTGCAGCAAGCCAGCTTTGACTCTTGGCTAGGCTAACCTACGATACTCCATCTTGAAATGGTTTTGCGCACACGAGTCCACTACTCACCACTTCAATACACTACCGAGGATCCACCTCCGTCTTCCTACGGAAGAGCCATCCTCGGCACTCACACTTATCTTGAGGCTTTTAACAGTATCCATTTACTTGTCTATGAACTGTATAGGCAACCAAGTAGTCCTTTACCGCGGACGCGGCTATTCGAATAGATCATGTTAACCCTGCAGGGGTGTACTTCTTCATACACGCTCTCACCACTTACCGTCGCTTACACGACATGTACTCGGCAACCTTCAAACGGAAGCCCAACGTGGGTGTCGGCCACGACCTACCTAATCACCTAAGCCTCCAGTCCAGGTTTATTGCCTATTCAGGTTCCATCCGCAGGGAGTCCGGCCGAGGTTTCCCATACGGCCCCGAACGATGTGAACAGGGTTCCCAAGATACCTAACGGGTACTCGGTACACCCGGCCACGTACCTACCGCATCACAGCCCACCCCTACGGTCAGCGCTGTCCACGGCCTCCAGTAGGCTACAAACACCAGAAACTACTTGCAACTCCTGGACGGAGAACTAGGGTGAATAAGAAGTCGAGAGGGTCCATTGGTTTCGGGCCCAATGCATGGTAGTAGCTGATTCTTAAATCACACATACAGATCTCAGTGCTTAAGGTCGGCTTCAATGAAACAACCCACCATGTACTCCTACATGGCCTCTCATCGATACCTTTACCAAATCGTGTTCACCACGCCACTCTCATTACCGACATAATCATTTCACTCTAGCCCATCACCCAGATGAACCAGACCTGACACGACTCTAAGCATAGCAGGCATAGCAAGGTAGGAACAACACATACATAGGGCTCAATCAACTCCTACACATGCTAGTGGGTTTCATCTAGTTACTGTGGCAATGACAGGTCATGCAGAGGAAATGGGTTCAACTACCGTAGCACACAGCAGTTTGAATCGCGTTGTCTTAATGCAGTAAAAGAGAGCAGGGGCGAGAACATGGGATTGTATCGATATGATCAAATGGTTGGTTGCTTGCCTGATGGTTCGATGCACTGATATGGTTCTTCGTTAGGGTAATCACGGTACTCCTCGGGGGCAGAACCTGTCGCAAAGGACATCGATACACAACCATCACCAAACAATGTGCAACAATATGATACATGCATCATACATGGCAATATGAGTGTGTTGGGCTAATGCAACTAAAACCAGAGGGGTTTGAACAAATTTGAATCAAGGATTCAAATTTCAAATTCAAATATGGTCTTTTAAAGTGCTTTTCCTTGTTCTGCTTAAAACATCAATTTAACTTGTTTGATCATGCATGAAAATAGTACAGATGGATAGATTGGATTTTTCTGATCATTTTTCATATATAATTTGTCCAATTTGGAGTTACAGAATAAAAGTTATGAATTTTTGAAGTTTAAATAATATTCTGGAATTTCCTGATTTAATTTAAATCCAGAAAATCAATTACTGCGTCAGCCTGACGTCAGTGTGACGTCAGCAGGTCAACGGAACAGGTCTGGGTCAAACCTGACAGTGGGTCCCGCATGTCAGGGTGATTATTTTAATTAAAATTTAATTAAAACTAATCCTGTTTAATTAACAGGGCTGGGCCCCACCTGTCATTGACTCAGGGGAGTCAACCAGGGCCCACCCGTGGTCAAAGTCAAAGTCGGCTGCCGGCCTTTAGCCGCCGGCGAGCCCGACGCGGCGGCGGGAGTGGTTTTGGCCATTTCGGCCACCAAATGGACCGCGGAGACCACCGGAGTGGAGCTGAGGACAACCCGCAGCTCTTGGCGGAGCCCGTTGGGGTCGGGGTGGCCGGAGTTGGCGCCGGCGACGACTTTGGCGGCCACCGGGGTTCGGTCGAGGATGAACTTGGCGCTAGAGGGGTTGGTGAGGCTCGTGGAGTGGCTAGCTAGGTGCTGTGGGACTCGGTGAGCAAGATGGACACCATCTTGTGGCCGGAGTGTGGCCGGAAGCACGTCGGCGACGAGGTCCGCGACGGTGCGGGCGTGTGATCCTTGTGCGGTGGCTACACAGCTCGGGAATGAGAGAGAGAGGGTCGGAGGAGTAGCTAGGCTCACAGCATTCCCGTAGAGGCCACCGGCGGGGTCGGGGACGAGTTGAGGCAGCGACGGCGTTGAAAGGGATCTCCGGCGACGGCGAGCTCGGGCAAGGTCGGTGCGGTGGTCTCGGGCTGCTCGAGCACACGGGGCTCGGGTAGCTCGATGAAGTAGACGGCGGCGAAGCTCCTGGACACGGTGGCACGGCGTGGGGTGGACGGAGGGCGTGGCTACGGCGAGG